>NC_092451.1:999909-1152409 GCF_036169615.1 Heliangelus exortis | reverse complement strand
AAGAAAAGAAAAGAAAAGAAAAGAAAAGAAAAGAAAAGAAGAGAAGAGAAGAGAAGAGAAGAGAAGAGAAGAGAAGAGAAGAGAAAAGAAAAGAAAAGAAAAGAAAAGAAAAGAAAAGAAAAGAAAAGAAAAGAAAAGAAAAGAAAAGAAAAGAAAAGAAAAGAAAAGAAAAGAAAAGAAAAGAAAGAAGAGAAGAGAAGAGAAGAGAAGAGAAGAGAAGAGAAGAGAAGAGAAGAGAAGAGAAGAGAAAAGAAAAGAAAAGAAAAGAAAAGAAAAGAAAAGAAAAGAAAAGAAAAGAAAAGAAAAGAAAAGAAAAGAAAAGAAAAGAAAAGAAAAGAAAAGAAAAGAAAAGAAAAGAAAAGAAAAGAAAAGAAAAGAAAAAGGAGAGTGGAAAAGCATTAACAGAAATTAATGACATAGATCCACACATCTCTCACAGCCCAGACCCCTCCATGGGCTGCATTTCAGATTAAGGGTTCCCGAGCTGTTTCTCTTTGATGGGTCTTAAAAATATATTTGATTTCTGGGTGAAAAGACCAAGAGGATGCCAAGGGGAGGCAGCCCCAGAGGCTTCAAGCTCTTTGTCCCTGCTCCAAACCCAGACACCCCCCAGGGAACCAGGGCACTCATACCCCCCCAGGACATTTTTTTCCCCCCATTTAGGGGATTTTGTGCATTGCTGAATCTTCTGGCCCGGTGAGCATGCAGGAACCCAAAGTGCCCAGAGACCCCTCCCCTCTGGCATTGGGAGTTCCCTGCACAGCAGATGATTTGTGATTTTTGGGTGCTGGGTTTGGAGATTTGGGTTTGGTTTTCTTCTTGTTGGGATGGTGCAGGTTTTTTGGGGGGTTCTGGGGGCTGTTTCTTTTCTTTTCTTTTCTTTTCTTTTCTTTTCTTTTCTTTTCTTTTCTTTTCTTTTCTTTTCTTTTCTTTTCTTTTCTTTTCTTTTCTTTTCTTTCTTTTCTTTTCTTTTCCTTTCTTTCTTTCTTTCTTTCTTTCTTTCTTTCTTTCTTTCTTTCTTTCTTTCTTTCTTTCTTCTTTCTTTCTTTCTTTCTTTCTTTCTTTCTTTCTTTCTTTCTTTCTTTCTTTCTTTCTTTCTTTCTTTCTTTCTTTCTTTCTTTCTTTCTTTCTTTCTTTCTTTCTTTCTTTCTTTCTTTCTTTCTTTCTTTCTTTCTTTCTTTCTTTCTTTCTTCCTTCCTTCCTTCCTTCCTTCCTTCCTCCTTCCTTTCTTCCTTCCTTCCTTCTTCTCCTTTCCTTCTTTCCTTCTTCTTCTTCCTTCTTTCCTTCTTTTTCTTTCTTCTTTTTCTTTCCTCCTTTCCTTCTTTTTTCTTTCCTTTTTTTTTTTGGCTTTTTTTTTTTTTTTTTTTTTTTTTTGGCATTTTTGTGGTGGTTTTTTTGGTTTTTTGTTTGTTTGTTTTTTTTAAGCAGCCAAGTGCCCCGAACAGATGCAAGATACCTAATTGGTACCTAATTGGCTGCTAATTGTCCCCAGCACCGCGTGCTAAGGAGAAGTCCGAGCCTGGGCTGGGAAGAACTCATCTCCCATCAAAGCAAACGGAATCAGCCTCTTGAATATTTCATGCAGAAAATCTCGGGATGTGGAGATTACTCAGGACGTGTTTTTCACAAGCAATTTACAGGGACTGAGGAAAAATGGCTTTAATAGACGTGAGCGTGGAGAGGCAGCTCGGAACCAGGGCTTCCACCCCCCTTCCCCTCCTGCGGAGCTGAGGATGTTGAAGAAGCTGCGAGAACACGGGAAAACTCAGCAAGACAGAAAAACCCTTGGAGCCGCCGGGCATCCTCCCCCAACACCCTCTCTGCCTTCTGGAGATGAACGCTTCCCGAGCCAGGAGATGCTGAGATTTAAAAATAAATAATTTTTTTTAAAAAATCAGCTTCAAACACCGAGAGGGGAGGTAATTCCAAATGCTCTAAGGATGGGGGTGAGTGAAAGGACTGAGAGGAGCTAGAGTAAAATTCCACTTTTCTGGATGGCCCTCTGTTAAAGCTCCTGGGGGAAGGGGGAGAAAAATTAATCAGTAAAAATATTTGTTTCATCCAGAAGTTATTTGCCACTTCTAGAGGCCAGAGTCACCTGCTCTGGGATGAGCCAGGAGGGGTTTATTCCTGTTTGGAGTAAAAACCCTCCAGGACAGCACAGCACCATAGAATCCTGGAATGGGCTGGGCTGGAAGGGACCTCAGAGCTCATCAAGTCCAACCCTTGCTCCACTCCCCCCGTGGTTCCCAGCCCATGGCACTGAGTGCCACATCCAGGCTCTTTGGAAATATCTCCAGGGATGGAGAATCCACCCCTTCCCTGGGCAGCCCATTCCAATGGCTGAGCACCCTCTCTGGAAAGAATTTTTTCCTAATATCCAACCTAAACCTCCCCTGGCAGAGCTTCAGCTCTGCCAGGGGAGGTTTAGGTTGGATATTAGGAAGAAATTCTTAAGATCATGGCTTCTTGTCTTACTGATACCTGCCTGGGAGCAGAGCTCGACCTCCCCCTGGCTCCAACCTCCTTTCAGGGAGTTGGAGAGAGTGATGAGGTCTCCCCTGAGCCTCCTCTTCTCCAGCCTCAACACCCCCAGCTCCCTCAGCCCTTCCTCACAGGAATTCTGCTGGATCCCTTCCCAGCCTCCTTGCTCTTCTCTGGACCTGCTCCAGCACCTCAATCTCCTTCCTGAGCTGAGGGGCCCAGAACTGGACACAGGACTCAAGCTGTGGCCTCCCCAGGGCTGAGCACAGGGGCAGAATCCCTTCCCTGGACCTGCTGGCCACGCTGTTCCTGAGCCAGCCCAGGATGCCATTGGCCTTCTTGGCCACCTGGGCACACTGCTGGCTCCTCTTCACCTTCCTGGCAATCCAGACTCCCAGGTCCCTCTCTGTCTGGCTGCTCCCATCTCTCTGTAGCACTGTTCCCATCCCCTCACCCAGGGAGACAGCAGGAGAAAAAAAAGAGAGTGAAGCCCAGAGAAATCCCCAAATTAGTCAGCAGAGCTCAGGCAGCAAGAACAAGGACAGGCAGCAGCCCAACTGTTAAGTTGGGAGCTGTTAATTAAGAAGTTTAGTGGCTATTTTTA
Source organism: Heliangelus exortis (assembly GCF_036169615.1). Classification (NCBI taxonomy): domain Eukaryota; kingdom Metazoa; phylum Chordata; class Aves; order Apodiformes; family Trochilidae; genus Heliangelus; species Heliangelus exortis. Next base: position 1,149,321 of record NC_092451.1, on the reverse strand, counting down.
GGACCTAACATTTTGATTCATGACGGAGAAGAGCAGTTGAAAGACTTTTTTTTTTTTTTTTCCCCCCTATCCTCCCTCCTCTGCTCCAACCCTATCATTACCCGGGACGGGAAGAATTAAGCACATGCATCATTTGATTTTAATTGAAGGACTGTTCTATTCCATTGAACTGCTAACTAAGCCGAACAAGAGCCCGTGTTTACATAAGCAAACCCTGAGTCAGTATAGACTTCCTGTCACATTAAGTCAATACTTATGAAGCCTCTCTATTTAATTATTCAGGGAAAATTGACTTATTATTGTGTTAAGAGCCTGCTTAGCCTCCAGCAAGGCTCGAGCTCTTCCAGCTGCCTTTCCACATGGGTATCCAGAGGAGATGGGACCCAGGGATGCTGCTCCCCTGTCCCCCTCCGTTCCGGGGAACCATCAAATTGCACAGATTTGCTAATTAAAGGAGGGCTTGGGATGCTCCCCGCAGCACCCTGGGGTGCCCAGCCCTGTCCCCCACCCTGAGAAGCCACCAGCCATGTCCTGTCCTCTTCCAGATGCCAACATCAATCCTTTCTGTTAAATCCGGGAGCATTTTTTCCTTCCTCCTCTCTCCCAGGCAGCTCCGTGGCCAGCCCGAGCCTCCCTCATTCCCGTTTCCTCATGGGAAAGTTGAGCTGCTCTGCTGTTTAGGAAGGAAAAGTCCATTCCAGGACTTCCAGTCCATTCCCGGTGGCATTTTGTCTGGGCTAAACAAAGGGCATGGAGGGTTAAAAAAAATAAATTAAATAATTAAAAATAAAAATAAAAATGGGCGTTTTGTTCCCACACCCTTTGTGAGTCCTGGGTCCACTCCTAAAGAGAATTTTCTCCCAGATTTACCCCCCAGCCCCAGCCAAGGTGCCGATTTCTGCCGAGACAGACACGGGGGGGGCCGCAGGGAGCTGGGCAGGATCTGTCCCCAAAACCAGGGGGAAAACTCCGGCAAATGGAGCGTGGCTTTTGCGTTTGGATGCTGAGGAGCTCCAGCCGGTGGAGGCTGGGAAGGAAATTCTTCAGCACCAGCAGCACTGAAGCGTGTAAGAGCAGATTATTTGTGTTCCCGACTTGCTGATGCAAGATGAAAAATACAGCAAAGTGCAGCTGCTGAAATCAGCTCTTTTCTCCCCCCCTTCTTCCCTTTCCCCTTCGCTGAGGTTAGTGCTTTGCAAAAGGGTTTTTTATATTCTGGGAGCTAAAACCTGTCCGTTGCAATCAGACACAAAGCTCGGGGAGTTTGTCTCAGGCTCCTCCGTTGGGCTGGGAAAAGCTTCCCAGCAGGAAAAGCTTCGCAAATTGCAGCGATCTGAGCCTGATTGTTCCTGCTCTGGAGGCCGGGAGAAGGTGCTTGGGGCTGGAGCATCTCCACGGGGGGGTTTTAGCAGCATCCCAGGCCAGGACCATTCATCCCAGTTTGTTCATCCCAGTCCCGAGGTGGGAAATGAAACCCAGAGCAGCAGGAGCTGGGAATCCACTATCCAGGGAAGCAGCGGGATGGGTGGGCTGGTGGCCACCGGGTGGTCGGGATGCTCTTGGGAAGCAGCTGGAGCATCAGGCTGGCAGAAAAGCCTCTTCCTAACCATGATTCCTCCTCCTCATCCCCCCCTTTCCCCAGGGGCTGGGATGCTCAAGCATCCATCAGGAACAGCATCCAGGGCCGATTCCTTCATCCCTGGGGAAGGTGTGGTGGCAGGAGAGGTCCCGAGGGAGATGGAGAGAGGGAAACAGCGTGGATGGGGAAATGGATGGGGAAATGAGGAAAGAGATGGGGAAATGGATGGGGAAATGGATGAGGAAATGGGGAAATAGATGGGGAAATAGATGGGGAAATGGATGGAAAATTCAATGGGAAAATAGATGGGGAAATGGATGGGGAAATAGATGGGGAAATGGATGGGGAAATGGATGAGGAAATGGGGAAATAGATGGGGAAATAGATGGGGAAATAGATGGGGAAATAGATGGGGAAATGGATGGGGAAATGGATGGAAAATTCAATGGGAAAATAGATGGGGAAATGGATGGGGAAATAGATGGGGAAATGGATGGGGAAATGGATGAGGAAATGGGGAAATAGATGGGGAAATAGATGGGGAAATAGATGGGGAAATGGATGGGGAAATAGATGGGGAAATGGATGGGGAAATGGATGGAAAATTCAATGGGAAAATAGATGGGAAAATGGATGGGGAAATGGGGAAATAGGTGGGGAAATGGATGGGGAAATGGATGGGGAAATGGATGGGGAAATAGGTGGGGAAATAGGTGGGGAAATGGATGGGGAAATGGATGAGGAAATGGATGGGGAAATGGATGGGGAAATGGGGAAATAGATGGGAAGATGGATGAGGAAATGGATGGGGAAATAGGTGGGGAAATAGATGGGGAAATGGATGGGGAAATGGATGGGGAAATAAGGAAATAGATGGGGAAATATGTGGGGAAACAGAAGGGACCTTAAAGATCCCCACCCAACCCCCTGCATGGGTGGGGACACCTCTCCCTAGGCCAGGCTGCCCATCCCCATCCCCCTGGCCTTGTCACCCTTTTTACCACTTTACCAGCACCCTCCAGCCCGGTGCTCCTCGGGGGTCTCCCCGCGGGGCCGGGAGGGCTCGGGAGGAGCATCCCCCCCCAGCCCTTACCTGCAGAGATGATCCGTCCGGCAGGTGCTGCGCAGATCCAGGCAGTTGGGTTTCTCCTTGTCCTCGTAGGAGCAGGAGGGGACGATGGTTTGGCGACGGCGCTCGGCGCAGGCCGGGTCCCGGCAGGAGCAGAAGAGGAGGCGGTAGGTGTACTCGCTGGGGACGCGGTCGAAGAACTGTCGCAGGGCTTTGTGACATTTCCTGCGGCTGCAGGGCTCGGTGGCAGAGAGCTCCTTGCTGCAGGTGGAGATGTAAGCGGAGCGCAGGCGTTTGCAGTTGTCGTTCAGGTTGCAGGCTTTGGCCGCGTCGAGGCAGTGGTTGCTTTTGGAGTTGGCGGCGGGCTCCATTCCTGCACCCCCCGCCCCCCCAAAAAAAGAAAAAAAAAACAAATAAAGATCAAAAGGGAGGAGGGGTGAGGGTGGGGAGCAGAGGGAGGGGTCTGCATCCTGCGGGGGGCACATCCCTGGCACGGGGGTGCAATGGGGACAGGGCTGGATGCGCCTCTGCTGTCCCCCCCCTCCCCCTTTATTATCACCCCTTCCCCTTTATTGTCACCCCCTCCCCTTTTATTGTGACCCCCTTCCCCTTTGTTGTCCCCCCTTCCCCTTTACTGTCACCCCCTCTCCTTTATTGTCACCCTCTCCCCCTTTATTGTCACTCCCTCCCTTTTATTGTCACCCCCTCCCCCTTTATTGTCACCCCTCCCCTTTATTATCACCCCTCCCCCTTTATTGTCACCCCCTCCCCTTCATTGTCACCCCTCCCCCATTATTGTCCCCCCTCCCCATTTATTGTTCCCCCTCCCCCTTTATTGTCCCCCCTCCTGCAGGGATTTGGGGACCCTCCTCCAGCAGGGAAAGGGTTAAGGGGCAGCAGGGGGACGGAGGGGACCCGCTCAGTGCCTGCTGCCTGCCACGAATCTGAAATATTTTCTTAATCTCTTGTCCATTATTCAAAGCATAATTATCAATTATTCAGCCCCTGCCGAGGCAGAAGAATAACCCAAGCTGCACAGGGACCCCTCCAGACCCCGGGATCCTCTCCTGGGGTTCCCCAAAACCGGGTCACCCCCAGCCAGCACCCCCCTAAGGACATCCCTTGAGGCAGGGACAACGCTGCCACCGGAGCTGGGCGCTTGCCAGCTCCCAAATTCCCCCCGGGAATCCATCAGCAACTGAGCACGGAGAGGACGGGCAAAGCCAAACAAACACTGAATTTGCTCTTTTGATGTCCAAATGATGGATCGCAGCCCAGGTGCTGCTTCCAAAGCCCGCATCAGCCACCTCATCCCTAATTTCCTCCTTATTTCCAAGGCCACGGATTCCTCCCGGATTCCTCCTGGATTCCTCAGCCCCCCCTGGCACAGAGGCCTTTCCTAACAGCCTTCTTTATAGGGCTCTGCTAATTAGCAAAGAGCAATCAGGCAAGCAGCACCCCCACCTCCCTCTGCCCCCCAAGAGATGCTCCGGGGACCCTGCAGCCAAGGCCTGAGGGTGCAGCCAGCTCATGACACTGATGCCAGGGGAGGAAAAAAGGAGAAAAGAGGCTTGAAGAGGATGGGTGACACCTGGGTCACTTCCCTTCTTGCCCAGCACACCTCCTGTCTCTTTTTTTTTTTTTTTTTTTTTTTTTTTTGGAAGGGATGTACCTTGGTTTGGTTTTTTCGGTTTGATATTGTTTTTGTTTTTTTGGGAGGGGATGTTCCTTGTTTGGGGGGTTTTTTTGGGTTTTTTGGGTTTGGTTTTTTTTTTCTGGGGCTCTGGGCAGGGGGTGGGAGTTGTGCAAAGTGTCAGCTCCTGCTCTGCCCCTCCAGAGCACCCGAGTGTGGCTCCTGCCCTGCCCCAGACCTGCAGGGACCTCCTGGATTCATTTTAACAGAGCCGAGAGTTGGAAGCTCAGGGTTCCTGGGGAGCTCATTAATAAAGCACGAGCATGAAAATTTCATGAGGTGAGGAGGAAACCGGGGCTGAGGAGCCAGGGAGGGGACAGTGCTGAGGGACCTGGTGCCACCAGCTGTCCCCTTGGCTTGGCCTCTCGGTGCAGGATGGGGCCAGGGCCAGAGGAGGATGAGGAGGGTGATGGAAACCGAGGGAGGCTCCATCCCCAACCAGAGCCTCTTCCCTCTTCCCTGCAGGCTCTGGTTTCCCTGGAGCAGGATCCAGCAGCCCTTGGCATCCCCAGAGCACCCTCACCCCCAGCTGGGGATGCTCCAGGAGGGGTCTGGGAGCACAAATCTCCATCCGTGGGGGGGTCCTGGTGCTTTCTTGCAATGCTTGCTGGTGGTGATGATCTTGGAGGTCCCCTCCAACCATGATGATTCCCTGATTCCCTGATCCTGTGCTATCTCCTGCTGCTTGCTCCTGGTCCTCACTTCCAATGCTGACTTTGGGTGCTCTCTGGGGGTACCAGCACCCCCCCCCCCAGGCAGCCCAAGGAGGGCAGGGGGAATCTGGGCTCTCCTCACCTGCACAGCCCCTTCTCTCCATCAGGACAAGGTAATTAATTCCTCTGCTACCCCCCAGGCAATCAGCAGAGCTCTGGCCTCAGCCTCTTAACCAGAACCAGCACCAACACCTCCTTTGTCCCAATCCCTGGGGCTCCAGCTCAGGGCTGGGGGTCCTGGGGGGTCACTCCTCATCTCCCTCCCCATTCCAGCCCCATGGGAGGGGGACAGAGAAAGGGTGGAAGAAACATCCCCCTCCCCCTGATGGCTGCAGAACCCATCCAGAACCCAACCAGAACCAATTCCCCCTTTCTCCCAGCTCCACAATCACCAGCCCAGCTCTTCCTCTCTTTTATGAATAAATCAACCCCTGAGCATTTAATCCCCCACTCCAGACACGTTGCTTTTTCATACTTTCCAGCAGCTAAAATATTTCCTTGATGCTCATGGAATCCCAAAGGGGATGGGGGAGGTGGGAGGGGGGTGGCAGCCTCGTCCCCAACCCGTGCTGAGGTCCCCTGGGTGGGGGATGGCAGCGAGGGGAGGGGGCACCACAACTCCCCCTCTCCCAGGGGTCCCCGAGTGAGCTGGGGGGGCTGTGGGGATGCCCGGGGGGGGTGACATCCCCCCAGGGTCCCCAGGGTGCCATCACCCTCTGCCCATCTGTGCCCTGCAGGGTTTGGGGATGCAGGGACCCCCAAACCCCAGGGTGAGGAGGGGGCTTGGGGAAAGGGTTAAGGAGGAGAAAGGAGGAGGAGAAGCCAAGGCATTGAGTGACCTAATTTGAAAAGTGAGGAGGGGGGGGTGGGTTGGCAGCACGGAGGGTTGTCATGGAAATGGATGGGAAAAAAAAATAATAAAATAAATAATTCCCAAGGCCGATGGTGGAGTTTGGGTTCCCCAGAGGAGGAGGTGGAGGCAGAGCTGCTCCAAAGGGCTCTGCAGCCTTCTCCTGGCAGCATCCCAGGGAGGGACAGCAAAAAAAAAAAAAAAAGGGGCCCCATAGATAGAGCATCCTGCCAGTCCTAAATATTCCAGAAGATGGTTTAGGTGGAGCTGCAGGAGGGTCTGGTCCCCCCCCCCTAGAGGGGTCTGTCCCTGTGTCCCCTCCCTGGACCCCTGGCTGCAGGAGGGGACACATTGGGGGCTGAGAAACCCAGGGCTGGAGGCTTTTTACCAAAAGGTAAAAATCTAAACCAGAGCTCAAGGCATCAGATCCGAGGTGATGGGAGAAGGGAGCACGGGAGGTGGAGGAGGAAAGGAGCAGGGGGGGAAGGGAAGGTCTGGGTTTTCCTTGCTCTAAGTTGATGAGAAGGTAAAGCAGGGGAAGCTCGTGGCTTTTATTACCTGAGAAAATTGAAGCAAGTCTGAATATATCAGAGAGACGGGAGGTGACCGGCTCGTAGGGGGAAGCTTCATAAAATTCTTCTCCTGAAGTCAGTGGGGAAAAAAAAAAAAAAAAAAAAAAAAGAGAAGGGGGAAAAAAAAATTAAATTAAAATCCAGGGTGAACATAACCTCAGTCACCACCCAGGATTCAGCCAGGCATGGGCATTCCCCCCCAAAGCGTGGCAAGCTGTGATTTTAGGGTGAGAATATTGAAAAGTATTTAAAACACTGTCCTGGAACACCAAAAAAAAGCCCATTTTGGACCAGCTCAGCTTAATTCTTGCTGTCTGGGGGTTTGGGGCCGGGTGGGCAGGTTTGGCAGCAGATGGCTCCAAAGTGACCTCAGGAGCTGAGGGAATTTAAATTAATCAAAGTTTCCTGGCTACCACTGCAGAGTCTGGGCCAGGCAGAGTCTGAGAGATTTGGGGTCTGTACTCAATAAAACTGAATTGTTTTATTGTTGAAAAACAAACAAAAAAAAACCACACAAAAAACAAACCCACTGCAAAGGTCGTTTCCCTCCCTGCTCTATCTTTGAGCACTTGGGGGAAATGGGAAGATTCCAGGGAAGGGATCTCCAGCTGAGCTCCAGAACATCCCCAGCACTGATCCAGGGGCTCATCCATCCCATCCTCTGCTTTCCAAACCCCTCACTCCCACTTTTGGGACCAAACCCCAGGAGCTTTTGCCTCCTGCCCTTTGTGTAGCTCCAGGAAAAGCAGATTTGGGGAGAGGAGGAAAGGATTCAGGAGAGGAAACGTTCTCCTCACCCCCCCAAAAATATAAATATACTTAAAAAAAAAATCATAAATAAATAAAATAAATGGATGGGCTTTGAAAGCCCCATCAGGGGCTGAGCATTGGAGCAGGAAACTCATCCTGGGCAGCCTGCAAACTCCTCCTGCTCCAGGCCAAGCCCCTGACCTTCTGGGTTCCTGATGCCCCATGACAACCAGGACCCCATTAAAGTGCATTTAGGACACACTCTGACCTCCTGCTCGATGGCTTTGCCAAGGAGATAAATAATTAAATAGCAGCTGAATCCTGCTGCTTGCTAGGAAAATTACTGAGCATTAAAAGGGCAGTGGACTTTTCTTGAGCTGACTGAGATGCAATTAACCTCCAGGAATGAGTCTGGAGCCAGGGCTGGGGCTCCTTAATGGCAGGGCCAGGAGCCCACTGGGCACAGGACCTTTGCTGAAAGGCAGAGGATTGGGCTCTGCCTTGGGCTCCTCAGGTTTTTTTTTACACTCACTGCTTTATGCACCCAGAGATAGGAGCAGCTGGGTCCCCCCAAAGCTTCTGCCTCTCCTGAGGACCACTTGGAATCATTCCACTTCCCACCCTCCCCGAGGTCCTGGAGCACCCATCGTGCACCCTGGGAACCTGCATGAACCCCCTCAGGATGGGCAGGACACAACCAGCCAGGAACAACTCCTCTGGGCTGGAATTTTTTTTTTTTTTTTTTTTTTTTTTTGGAGCTCCTCTGAGAAACCGAAGCTGTTTGTCCTTAACCTGTTTATCCTTAACTCCCATCCCCCCCTCCTCTAGAGCACCCAGGGGCTCCCCAGCCTCCAGGTGGGTCAGCACCCCCTCTCCTCCATCCCCCCAGCACCCCATACCTTCGGTCAGCCCCAGGTGAATGCTCCAGTAGATCTGAAGGCACTGAAGCTCCTTCTTCATCCCCCTCTTGCAGCGGCACTCGTAGAGGGGACTTTCCTGCAGCACTTCCAGGGCTGCCTGGCATTCCTTGTTGGCCAGCATGGTGTTCCTGTCCCTCCCAGCCAGGCACTGCCTCAGGGTTCGGTACCGGGAGCTGCAGTTGGGTTCCCCAGCACACAACTCGTTGGCTCGGACGCAATCCACGGCCACCACCCGCCAGCCATGGGGGTCCTGCCCCAAAGGGGAGGGGGCCCCGGCCAGAGAGTGGAGAATTTCATCTGGGAGGAAGGGGGAAGGTGAGGAGAGACCAAGGGAGAGAGGGGTGAGAGGGTGGGGGTGAAACTCTGGGTCTCCCCTCCCCGCCCCATCGCCCGCTGCTGGGCCCCGGCTGGTCCCAAAGGTGTCTCTAAAGCATCCTCCCAGTATGGGACAGAGAGGTCTGGATGTGTCCCCGGCCATAAATAGGGGGGTGGTAAATAGGGCTTGAGCCAGCTGGAGGGCTGAAGAACCCAGTGGAGTCAATCAGAGAATCCCACACAACCCTTCTGCTGGAAAAGGCTTTTAGGATTATTGGGTCCAACCACAACCTGACCCTACCCATTAATCTGACCCTACCCATTAACCTGACCTTACCCCCCATTAACCTGACCCTACCCATTAACCAGACCCTACCAACCACTAACCAGACCCAACCAAACACTAACCTGACCCTACCCACCATTAACCAGACCCTACCCATTAACCTGACCCTACCCATTAACCTGACCCTACCCACCACTAACCTGACCTTACCCCCCATTAACCTGGTCCTACCCATTAACCAGACCCTACCAACCCCTAACCAGACCCTGCCCACCACTAACCTGACCCTACCCATCATTAACCAGACCCAACCCATTAACCAGACCCTACCAACCCCTAACCAGACCCTACCCACCACTAACCAGACCCTACCCACCCCTAACCAGACCCTACCCACCACTAACCTGACCCTACCCATCATTAACCAGACCCAACCCATTAACCTGACCCTACCAACCCCTAACCAGACCCTACCCACTAACCAGACCCTACCCACCACTAACCCATCTCTACCAAGCCCAGGGCTTCACCCCTGTCCCTCAGCATCCCACCCACACAGCTTCTGAGTCCCTCCAGGGATGGGGATCACCCACCACCACCTCCCTGGGCAGCCTGAGCCAGGGCTTGACCTGACCCCAACCTTTTTTGGGAAAAAAATTATTCCCAAGCTCCAACTTAAACCTCCCCTGGGCAACTTGAGCCCATTCCCTCTTGTTCTGCTGCTTCTTACCAAGGAGCAGAAGGGGCTGAAGCCCACCCCAGCTCACTGCCCACATTGCTGTTTGCTTTTTATTTTGCAGCTTGTGATTTTCAGGCCCCCCCCATGGGATTTTTTTTTAAGGCAACTGAGTCATGGGTTTTGGAGCCTTGGGGCTTGGCAGATCAGCTGCAGCTCTGTACAAACTCTTCCTCCCCAGGCTGGCCTCCTGCCTGCCTCCCTGCCAGCCCCCCCTCGGGGTGGCAACCATCCAGCCCCCCTGGCTCCTGCCCATCCACAGCCACTTTCTGCTCCTTGAACCTTCCCTCAGTGACCTCCCCACCTGGCACTCCCTCAGCTCTCACATTATTTCTATCTTTTTCTCTTTTTTTTTTTTTCCCTCTGAAAAAAACCCCAATTCTGGATTTTTTGGGAAACAGATTCCTGCCAACTCAACCCCAGGGGAGAGGCCACCAGCCCAGCCCATCCAGGGTGCCTGGGGAAGGGGGACATCCTTGGGGGGGGGGGGAGACACAGCTGGTCCCACCCTGCCTGCCCCAGGGGATGGGGTGAGCAAGACCCCCTCCCCAGCCATTCCTGACCCTCTGGAAACAGCAGGCAGGGAAAACCCTGGAGCAGGCAAAAAAAAACCAGGCACACCCTGACCTGGAGAGCATCCTCAGCCACCCGGGGGGCTGATGGAGTGGGGGACCCTGCTTCGTGCCATGCCCACACCCATGGGTGCTCCTGCACCCTCAGGAGCAGCTTCCCACCCCCATCCCCCCCCAGCTGCCCCACGGCAGGACCCGGGTGGGCAGCAACCCCCCCCCCAGCCCCCAGCTCCCAGCCCCCCCCAACCCGTGGCTGCTCGGCCGGGAATGGCAGGGGGACAGTGACACCTACAGGTATGTGACAAGGGCCACCCGCGTGTCCCCCCACCCACCGGGACACGCGGGCAGCCCCAGCAGAGGATCCCAGGGTGTCCCCTGCCACCTCCCTGGGGTGGGGACACGGCTGTCCCTTGTGTCCCGCGTGCATGGGGATATGGGGGGGGAAGTAGCCCGAGGACCCAGTGGGCACAGGACCCGGTGGCCACATGAGGAGGTGGCCACACACACCTGGCTGTCCTTGGGATGTGCACCCTGAGCCAGGGGGAAGGAGAGGAAAGGCTCCGGTGGCTCTGTGGGGGGCAGGGGACAATGCTGGGGGTGGGTGACAAGGGGAGGGGACAGCCCCGGGGTGGGAACATCTCCAGTGCCTGTGGGCAGGACAAGGAACAGATCCCATCCTCCTCATCTTCAGCCGATGCCCCCGAGCAGGTGCAGAGCCCCTAGATCCACATTAGATCCAATTTTGGGGTGTCAGGCATCCCCTTTCAGCATTATATTCCACATGGGAGGCAGGCAGGCAGGATCCAGGGGTGGTGGAGACACATTCCAGGACTGATGGAGGAGGAACAAACCCCCCCAGATGCTCCTCGGGGCGCAAATGTCAGCTCCTCACCAGGAGATGGGTGATGCTTTGCTGCTCCGAGTAGAAAGGGGCCACTTCTGGACCTTCAGAGGCTGGGAAAGCCGTGGAGAGTCAGCCCAGATCCTTCTGGAGCTCCACCCGAGCCCTCTGCCCCCAACAAGCCCAGTTCCCAGCTCCAACCGGGGCTTTTCCAGCGATTCCACCAAGCCACTTCCCAAGTTGTCATCCGAAGCCTCTCCTCCAGCTCTGATCCCATCTCCCATCTCCAGGAGATGCTGGCAGGGAGGGGACACGGCCTCACCCTGCTGCAAACACTGCTGGACCAGCCAGGGAGCATCCTCGCCAGGGACTGGGATCCTCCTTCAGCCCGGGATGAGAAGCCCAGCAGTAAATCCACCCTCTGGGATGCGTGGCAGGGAGCAGGACCCCAGACTCTTGCGTTTGGCCACCTTGCTTCCACGGCCTCGCAGGGAACAGGGTGCTGGGTGCCCCCACGCAGCCCCCGAGGTGCCTGCAGCATCCCCCAGAGCATCCAAGCCGGGAGGACCCCTGGGCACAGCACCAAGGACGGGCAGAATCAGAGCTTCCCCGGTTCCCAGCCCGCACAGGACAGCTCTGTCCCCTCAAATCCGGCAGCTCCAGGTGAGATTTTTTCCCTGGAACCCTCCCGGAGAAAGCCCCGAACAGGCTCGGCTGGGGACTTGGGATGGAGGGGCAGGTTGTGAGGCTTTATTTTTTTTTATTTTTTAAGACCTCGCCTGGCAGCCAGACACCCGCGAAACTCATCTCAATAAAACATCTGCAGAGAATTTAAACCTAATCCTCGGCAGTCCCCGGGGTGTCGGAGCAGAGCAAGGATTTGCAGGCAGATGCAAACGAGGCGCTGGCCCCGATCCCTCCCCGGCAGCCTCAGGCTGGGTCTCCTCTTTCCTAGCTGTAATCCATGGTTCCTTTCACTGGTCCTGCCAGAGACCTCTGGACGCAGGCAGCTTGAGAGGTAAATATTTATCCTCACAACTTGACTTAGAAAAAAAAACAAACCCAAAAAACCAAAAAAAAATTCCCAACAATGATTATTAAAAAGAAAAAATGTGCTGAGGAAGGAGCAGCCCCGCAGCCTGGCTCTGCTCTGCCAGCGCTCACTTTATCCCAAGCGAAAGGTTTTGTTTGTTGGTTGTTTTTTTTTTTCTTGGCTCCTCAAAAAGAAGAACCCAGATGTGAGGAGCTGGGTGCCCTCCAAAGGGTCCCTGCTCCCCCCAGGCTCCCCACGGCGAGGTCACATCCCGGGGGGGCTGCAGGATGAGGTGCCCCAGACACACCCCATCCCTAATGCTCACTTTGGGGGTGCGGTGCTGACTGCTCGGGGTGCTGCAGCTCCTCTGCCTGGGGGGCAGCAGCCTCCTTGACCAGTCCCCCCCACCCTGAATCCAGAAAAACCTTGGGGCTCTGGGACGGGGGGGGTCTTAATTTCACGTAGACACCCCCCACCCCTGCCAGGGCGAATGGAGGAGGGTTTGGCTGCCTTAAGGGGGACAGCTGGGGGGTCCCTGCCTTCCCCAGCCCCCAGCCCCTCCCCTCCCTTGCCCACTTCTCTTCCCACTTGTGTCCATCTCGGTACCCCCGGAGCATCCCCCCCCTGCACTCGCTGCCCCCAATGTAGGGCTCGTGCCCCTCCCTCCCCCCAAAAAACGCTCTGCTGCTGGCAGGGCATGGGGAAGGACACCCCCAAACCGGAGCCCAGCCTCCTCCCCACCACTCAGACAAAGGCAGGGGAGGCACCAGCACCCACCCCACCCTCCCCACCAACTCCACCATCCCCCCTTCCCTCTGCCAGCCGGGGATTGTGCTGGGGAGCAGAGGCAGAACCTGTCACCCCCAGCTCACCGGGGGGAATGAGACCTCCCTGGGGACACCGAGCACCCCTTGCACCCTGATACCTCCACCTGCACCCCAGCCCCGCACCCGGTGGGGTTTTTTTTTGCTCTGCCAACCTTCAGTTCTCCCCTGGCAGCTGCCTGTCCCCTCTCCCTGTCCTCGCAGCCGGGGTGACAGCTCCTCCAGCCCAAGCCAGCTCAGCTGTGGATTTTTATTTTTTTTTTTTTTTCCGGGCGCTGGCTGCTGCAGTGTGCTGGGGATCACACACACCCCCCCGGCACCCACGGAGAGGCACAGGGGGGTGGGTGCTGCCCTACCACCACCCCACCGAGTCCCGGGTGCACCCAGCAGGACCCTGACTCCGTCTTTTTGATTTTCCTTGCTGGCAGGAGGTTCAAATCGAACCTTTCTCCTGTGCTGCTTTTTCACGCCCAGACCCCCAGCATCTCCCCGCTCCCCCATCCTTTGCCTGCTCCCCCTTTTTTTTCGGCTGCGCCTTTTTCCTCGCAGGAGGCTGCCCTAGAAACGCGAAGCTCCTGAATAACTCGCACATGATCTGAAGGCACACGCAGGAATCGCGACAGAGGGGACAGCGATTCCCCACGCACACAGCCAAGCAATTAGCTCAACTTTCCGAACGGCTTCTCCGTGCCCAGGCACCAGCAGGAATGGGGAGAACGGGGGCGAGGGGTGGGCGGCAGCCACGGCAGCAGCGTCTGGAGGGAGCTGGAATGGAGGGGTGTGGGGGGAAGGGGGTCGATATCCCCCGAAATCCGGATCCACTTCGGATTTGAGAAGGGAGAAAGGGGATGAAGGGCGAGGAGCTGCCCAGCCCTGCTCCTGCCGCTCCCGTGGATCCCGATCGTGGCCGTGCCCGGGGGTGCCGGGGGGTGCCCCGACGGGGAGGGGGGGGTCCTGTGTGTGCCTTTAAGTTTCACAGCGAATAATAAAGTTGCCCCTAGTTAGAATCCATGTGGTCTCCCGGTGCAGAGAGCCCAGCGGTGCCCACCACGGGGGGGGTGCGGTCCCTGTCGCCAGCTCCCCCCAAGCCCCTCACCCCGGGGAAGGACACGGGGTCCACCTCTGCCATCCTGCCCGCCAGGCGACAGCAGCCCGCGGGCACCCCCGCCGGGGCCACTCACCTACGAAGAGGACGATGCAGAAAGCTTTTGCCAAGATCATGTTAGTAATAATCCACGCGATCCTCCACGTGTGGGAAAATTTAAAAAAAAAAAATTTAAAAAAAAAAAAAAAATTAAAAAATATATAATTCCCAAGGTAGATCCTAAATCCAAAGACGGTTGGAAAAAAGAAAAAAAAAAAAAAAAAAAAAAAAGGGGAGGGGGATTCGCTCCGCCCGGCGCGGAGCCGGGGCCTCAGCCGCCCCTCGCCGCCTCCCGCATCCCCGCCCGGGCTCCGCGCTCCGGGGCTCCGCGCTCGGCGGGGACCGGCGGCTTCTGCCGAGCCTCTGGCTGCCGGGGCCGGGGGGGAACAGGGGAGGGAGGGATGGAGGAAGGGAGGGAGGGATGGAGGGGGGGCTTGGCGAGGGGCGGCTGCGCTCCGCCGAGCCCCGGCAAGCGGAGAAGGGGCTGAGCCGGCGGTGGTGCCCGTCCCCTCCCCGCCCCTGCCCTCCCCGCGCCTCTCCGCCCCTCCGCCGGGCCCCGAGCCCCGCTCCGCGGAGGGCAGCGCAGCCGCGGACGCCCTTCAGCGCCCTTCCGCGCAAGGATGGCGGGGGAAGGGGGTGTTCTGTGTGCTCAGTATCCCACCCTCCGCCCAGGCACCTGCCTGTGCCAAGGGGGGGCCCCCGGGAGCCCGGAGGATACGGAGGCAAAGGAGAGGCCCCCCCAGCAGGAGCAGGCTGCTCTTTGAGTCAAAATCCAGAAAAGAGGAGCGACAAACGGCAGAGCAGAGCAATAGGCACCAGCGAGGCTTCCCAGCTAGTGACATCCTGCCCTGTTCTGTTCTTTCCGTGCTCTTTGCTCCGCCAGCCTTGCTTTCCTTTTTTTACATAAAAACAAAAAACCAAAAACCAAAAAAACCATAAGACCATAAAAACAAAAAAACAAAAGCAACAAAACAAAAACACAAACACAGGAAAAAAAAAAAAACCAACAAAAAAACCAAAAAAAAACCAAAAAAAACCCAACAACAACAAAACCCCAAACCGCACAGGCTCTGACTTCCCAGGATATTCCTGGGCTTTCAGAGAGCCTCAGAGGAGCCAGCAGGGAACAGCAGTGTCCCCAGTCCCCCGGCAATCCGGACAGGGGCTCCTGGTGTTCCAGGACCGTTACCCAAAAGTGCCGGGTTTGGGACAAAGAAGCCACCGTTCCCCTCTCCCCTTTGTCCCTCTGCTTGTCCCTTGCAGAGATAAGGCTGGCACATCACCCCAGTGGTACTGCAAGTGGGCTCCACTTTTTTAGTGCCTTTTAGCTCCAAGATTCGGGTCTTTTGCTCATTTTGTTCCCTCCCCCTTGTAGATGGGACTCTGGCTTATAATATTTTTATTTTTTTTTTCACAAGAATCTCATGGTAGGGGCCCTGGCTGTGGAGGGGACCCTGGCTGGCTCATTGGGGGCCCATTTGCTGCCTGTACAGATAATTAACTCCTGCAAAAATTAGCAGTGGGCAGCCAAGAGGAAAGGCTGCATTGCTCATCTGTAGCCAGCTCCATGCTCACTGCTGGGGAAGCCCTGCACCTCCATCCTCCTCCAAACACAGCTCTGGACCAGGGCTTTCCACTCCAGGCTGCCCACAAAGCTGATCCCGAGGGGGCTGGAGGGGTGGGTGTCCCCTTGCCCCCCCAGACCCATCCTTGGGATGACGTTCCCAGGACTGCTGACAGCAGCCAACTCGTAGCCACTGGCTACGGGAGTCCTTACAACCCCCCCGACACTGATGGACCCCGACAGCTCCATGCAAAGCAGAGGCTATTTTTTTCTCTCACTGATGTTTTCTGGACTGATTCTCCCTCTTTAACCTCTGCCAGGGAAAGCAGTCCCTGCCCTTGCCCGTGTCCCCATCAACAGAGGAAAGAAAAGGTCCCTGCGGAGACACTGAACAAAAAAAAACAAAACAAAACAAAAAAAAATGGAGCTCAGCTAAGACCAAATCACACTTTGACCACTCCCGGAATAAAACTCAGGGCTGGTTGCAAGGTCCTGAACTCGTTGGAGTGGAGAGCACCATTCCCAGCTGGAATCATCCCTCCTCGACCCCCTTGGAGACATCCATCAGCACCATCCCTCCCCTTCCCAGCTCTGTCCTGCTGGAAAACGAGCACCAGTTTGTGGTTCTCCCTGCTAACTGGATGCTCTGGCACGGGGCTGATGGATGCCTCCAGCTCCCTACGTGCCCCATGGAAGGAGCAAGTCCCAATAAGCCAGGAATTATCCCTAAAACCCAGTGCATGGAGGAGGCTGGGGGGGGTGGCCCTGTGTCTGGGGACAAGTTCCAGGGAGCTGGGAGGTGCCCTGAGCGATGCCTCCTCCTGGTTTGCTGGGGGGATGCTGCAGCTCTTCCCCCTCCTCTCGATGTTTTGGGTTTATTTTGGGTTTGTTTGGGGTTGGTTTTTTGGTTTTTTTTTTGGAGTTTGCAGCCAGCCGTGTGGGGATGAGCAATCCAGCTGGTGGCACTGGGAGGGGACAATCAGCCCAGCCACCTCCCGGTCGGGACACAGAGAGTTGAGCTGTCAGGTCTCATGCTCATACACTCTTCATCCTCCACAGCCCCAAATTCCAGCTGACATTTCACTGAAACCCCAGGGCCCCTCAGCCAGACGCTGAGCTGGAAGGGAAGAGGGGGGAGGATTTTGCTCGCAAAAGGAACAGATTTGGTTTTTACTTTGCTCTGAGATGAAGCTCCCGGCCCTGGGAGCCCCCCGGGGTGGATTTGCTGGGCACAGCTGCCCAGGGACACCCTGGATTTCAGTCTGGGATCTTCCTGGAATGGAATCACGGCCCCTGAGCAATCGGATCCTTATTAGGGGTGGGGGCAAAGGCAGAGAGAGGAAAAGGGACTTGGCAGCTGCTTTGGGAATGAGGTGGGGAAGAGTAGGGTGGTTCCAGAGGTTCCGGTGTCACCAGCTCAGCTCCAGTCAGGCAGTGACACAAATGGAGTTTCCCTACAAGATTTTCTGTCGGCTGGAGCTGGAGCCACCAAACCCCCCCCCCCGTGGAGCTGCTGCTGACCACAAGCAAGGCAGGGTCCAGGGGGTTCTGTGTCCCGACCCATCAGAACCCCTGAGGGTGCCTTCCCTTCCCTGTCCCCTCCCGTGGCTGCTGGGGACAGAATGGCTCTGCCGGGTGCATCTCTGCGGGCATCACCCCAAAACCGGGGGGAATTTCCAATTGTATTCTTCACTCTTTGCCCCCAAACTCACCCTCGTCTGGAGCAGCATCTCCTGCTCCTCCCTCCCTCCTTCCCTCTTTTCAAGGTTTGGCTCTGCAAGGTTTGGATGGGCACTGGGAAAGCAGCTGGGGGGCTCTGTGACCTCCTGGCATCATTAAAACTCGGGAAAGAAGCCGAGAGAGGGATAAAAGCACCTGAAGGGCTGGCACGGGGGAAACCAGAGGAGCAGCACAGGGGATGTGCCCCTTTCCCTGCGGTCCCAGGGAGGCTGAAATGGTTTGGTTGAGGATGGGGGAAGAAGTAACAGAGGGCAAAAAACTCAAATCAGAGGGAGGGGATCGACAAGAGAGCTCAGCTCCGTGTCCCTGCAACCAGGAAAAAGATGGGAAGCTTTTCCCTGCTCCTCTGCCATGACTTGCCTGCCCCTCAGCTCCCTGGCAATATCCCCACATCCCCTTGATTGTTTTTTTATTGTCTCTCTCTCTCTCCCACTCCCTTCCTGCTGTGTCAGCAGACGTATTTATAGCATCCCTCCCCTCCCAGCCCGGTGGCAGGAGCATCCTCAGCACTACCTGGCACTCCGGGCTGGTTCAGGCTGCCCCAGGCACTCCCAGACCCTTTGGCTCGGATTTTCCTCCTCCTGGCCACCGCGGGTCTCGTGTAAACACCCCCCAGATGTCCCCAGGGCCATTGCCAAGGGGGGGGCCGTGCCCCAAGGTGAGGGATGCCAAGGGGTAGGGCTGAGTGCCAGCTGCTTCCCCCTCCTCCTGCTCGGGCTTTGCTGCTTTCATTTTCCTTGGCAATGGAAGCTTGAGCTTAATTATGGATATTTTTACGTGCTGTGCTGCAGGGCAGGAGGGTGGGGTGAGGCAAAGGGGGAACCTCTGCTCCTGACTCACTGCAACACGGTTTGTGCTGGATGCTCCCCGGGTTGGGATAAAGCTCTCCAGATCCTTGGAGGGATGTTTGGGGAAGGTGCTCACTGGTCCTGACAGCAGCTCCTGGGAGGTGCTGGGTTTCAGGGTGTTGCAGTGTCCATGGGGGTCTGGCTGAGCATCCTCAGGCTCTCTCTGGGAGATGGGTGTTTCGGGAGCTGCTCCGTGGAGTTTGCTGGGATCAGCTCAGCTCAGCACAGGGCATGGTCCCACCAGGGCGTCTCCATCCTTCTGAGGAGGAGGTTTGGGCAGCATCTCCCCTTCCGGAGGGGGAGAAGGGGTGGGTTTGATTAGAAAAGTCAGAAAAGGCTTAACTGAGCCTCCCAAGGCTGCTGCGGGGACAAACTGGATGTGCTGGGCTCCTCAAACAGGGCCTTTTTTCCCCTCCTCTGCATACTGAGTCGTCATTTAGGGAAGTGCCCCCAAAGAAAGCTGAGGCTGGTGGGCAAAAAGCTCTTTTTTTTCCCCTCTGCAGACCCAGATTCAGCAACCAGGGCACACCAAATGCCACCCCAGATGCTGTTCCATCCAGCCCAAAGTCCCCCAGCACCAGGAGAGGCCAAGTGTTGGGATGGCAGTGGGATGGATGAAGGGCAGAGGAGCTGGGATGGGATGGGACAGACAGAGAGGGGACAGGCAAGATGTGATGTTTGCCCACAGAGGGTCCTTGCCCTTAGCAGAGCAGAGGTGGGGACAGGTCCCAGGGTTGTCCCCAGTGTCCCCAAGCAAGGGCGGGTGAGCTGGATGGGGAGAGAAGCAGCTGGAAACGTGGATCCAGTTGACTTGCTCTGGGTAATATCTCCTGATTATTTCACTGCAGCATGCTGAGGCTGCAGAGTAATCGAATTAGGCAAATATTATGGGCAAGAAAATGGGCAGATAAGTAGCTTAAAGTGATCGAAATGACCTGGAGGTGGCCATGCAAATGGTCTGTATAATATCCTGTAATAACCCTGTCCAGGCAGCTCCGAGGAGCCTGAATTCCAGTAACAGGGCATCTGGCTGGGCTCATTCCCAGTGACAGGTCAGGGCTGGATGCTGAGGTTTCCAAGCTCTGGTTCCCTGGGTGGGGATCATCCCTGGAGCCCCTCTCCCTGGCAGCCTGCAGGATCCCTGGGGGATGCTCCGTGTATGCAGCCAACAGGGACCTCACACCATTCCTGCTCCCTGGAACTCCCCAGGGATGCTAAAAAGGGTCAGGCTAAGCAAGAGGCACCCCAACCCCATCTCCAAACCCCCCTGATAAACCCCCCAAGACACAGAGGCTCAGGGGCAGGGCTGAGCCCCGAGAACATCCCCAGGAATCACCACCCCAGGCACTCTCAAACCCGGGGAAAAGGATTCAAAACACATCCCAGGATGGGGATAAAAAGCTGGGCTTAAAAAACCCTCCTGTCTCACAGGTAGGGAAGCTGGGAGCAATGAAAGGAGGGGATAAAAATAGTTCTGCTCCCAGCGTGGAGCCCTGAAAAAAAAAAAAAACAAAAATCCATCAATCCTGCTGCCTCTCCTCGGGGGTGCTGACACTGCTGGGGATGCTGGGGAGCTGAGCAGAGCCCCTGGGATGTGGGACTGGCAGACAGGCACAAAAAAGACTTCTTTTTCCCCCCCTCTTTTTGCTGGATGCATTGAAGGAGATCAAGAGGAAAAGCCCCAGGGCCCCTGGGACTGGGAGAGGAGCAGAAATTGTCCTGGCTGGAGCTGTGTGTACAGAAAGCCTCCTCTCACCTCTCCTGGCAGGTGACAAGATGCTGCCAGCTCCTGCCGTGATCAGTGAAGGTGACAGCACCCACTGGTGGCTTTGGAGCACCCAGAGGGTGAGCAGGAGGCTGGTGGGTGTCCCAGGCACCTCTGCCCACCCCATCCCATCCCAAATTTCCCTCCATCCAGGTGCAGCAGCAGCCCTGGGGCAGCAGCATCCCTCCCTGCTCCTGTTTTGGGAATGTTCCAGTCAGAGAAAATCCTGAGGTTTCCTCCTGTGCCTGCACCTCTCCAAGCCCCAGGAAGCCCCCAGCTTTGCTCCAGGTTTCCGTGCACCAGAATAGTGATAAATAAGAAGGAATTGGAATTTCAGGAAATGGGGTTGGTTTTGTGTTTCTTCCCCATCAGGGGAAACGAAACAAGGAATGAACAAACAAACAAACAAACAAACAAACAAAAAACACCCCAAACAATGAAACCAAACCAAAAGCCCACCCAAAATGGGTGCCCTGATAGAAAAGGCATAAGTGAGAGATAATTCTATCTTCTTGGGGAAGCAGCTCCTGAAAGAGATTGACTTTGACAGCCTAATAAATGTCATTTTCTGACAGGCCCTGGCTCCAAGATGAATCCTCCAAACTTTAATTGGAGACATGATGCTCCCATTACCCCTAGCAGCAAACCAAACCCCACCTCCCTGCCTCGGATCACTCCATTGATAAAATTATCTTCCTTTTTTTTTTTTTTTTTTTTTTTTTATGCCTCTAATTGATGGCAATATTGCCCTTCCCCTGGAGGTTTGGCTCCTGCAGCCTGGCAGGGCTGGAGCAGCCTCAGAGGTGGCTGGCAGGGTCCTGTGCTGTGCAGGGAGGTGACAGGGGGACACAGAGAGACCCCCAGGACCTGCAGCATCCTCGGTGAGCCCGGCTGCTTCCTCGGAGGAGGAGGAGGAGGGCAGGGACTGCCAAGGAGAGATAGAAAGGGAGCTGGGAGAGGGGAAGAGGGAAAGGCATCACCAAAATTACCTGATAGCCATCTCCCTACCTGGTTTTAATTATCCTGTCGGATTTAGCGGGCAGATCGCAGCCCTCTGAAGGAGCTGACAGAGCCTCGGTGGTGCTGACAAGCAGAGATTAGCAGGGCTAAGTCGGGATGATGCTGGAGGCTCCCAACCTCGGAGGGTTGGGACGCAAGGAAAAGGGGATTTTGCCTCTGAGCTGGAGGGGGCAGAGGGGTCTGTGCCAGGCAGAGCAGCACAGGGTGTCCCTGGCCACCTCCAGCCCCCCAGGGACGCAGCAATTCCGTCTCCTTCCTGAGCAATTCAGGAGAAACCAACCACCGAGCAGCCCCGCCAGGCACTCGGTGGGGAAAAATAGGCAGGGTAACTGCAGGCTAATGGGTCTGATTTTGTTTCCACTTTCCACTTTCCTGTCTAATAGCTGCTCCTGGGCTCGCTGTCATTTTTCTCTCCTCGCTGCTGCCGCCAGCAATTACTCCCCAGCGTTTGCATTTAATGATAAGGTCAGGGCGGGGGGGTTGGGACAGGTGGCCCCTCATGGGTGCTCAGTAGCCACGCTGCACCCTGGGCTGGGGCCAGAGGGACAGGGAGGGGGGAAAGGGGCAGAGAAGAAGGGGGAGCAGGAATCTGGAGCAGCACGGAACTTTTGCATTGCTGCCAAACCAGTGCCACGTCCCTTCCCAGTGCCACCAGCAAGGGGGGTGCTGGGAGGAGCCAACTTGGAGCTTGCTCGCCCTCCTCCTTAATGATTTATTCTTAATGAGGCTGCCGTGCCCTGGCATCTTCAGCACCGGGGTCTGGGGACAATGAGCGCCTTGGCAAGAGGACGAATTCCCCACCTGTCGCTGGGGTAGAGTGGAAATAATCACATAGCAACTGGGCCAGCTGGGGTTCCCTGGAGCTCTTTTGTTATCCGGGGTGCCTGATCCTCGATCTTGCTGGAAACAGACACAGCAACCACGGAGCTCCGTGGGGAGGGGTTAGGAGGGGGACGGAGCCCCAGGGAAGGCTTTGGCACACCCGGTGTGGGTTCAGCATCTCCCGAGCTGGAGCCACCGGGCAGACACCCCCCAGCACCCAGGATGGGAACGCAGGGCAAAGGTTCAGACACAAAACGTTTGGAAATAACGGGGAGAAGCCCAGGACGCCTCATTTTATTTGTCTGCCGTCCCCCCGGCCTGGCAGGAGGAGCAGCAGAGGAGTTTTCCAGCTGATGAGCTGAGGTTTTCTTCGTTTACAAACCTGATGAATTGCAGGGAGGGAACGCTGAGCCCTGGGAGCAGGGTCACATCGCCAGCCCTGGGCCTGCCCGGGGCTGGAGCTGAGCAGGGGGGGGGGGGAAATCTGCAGCAGGGACCCCTCGAGCCGAAGCCGAAGTGATGGGGTGCAGGGGGTCCCCAAAATGGCTTTTGACTTCGCAGGGGATGCCAGCAGGGATGGGCTGTCACCCTGGTGCTTTTGCCTGCTGGAAAGAGCCTGGATTTGGGTGCGTGGTCCTGCGTTCAGCTCCAACCCCAGGCACAAGCCCGGGGATGGGTCCTGCTGAGCATCAGCACCCAGCGCCAGAGCAGGATGGTGCCCGGGAAACCTCCCTGCCTGCCCACAGCCCTCGGCCGGGAGGCTGCAGCTGCAAAGGGAGGATGGAGAGCAGGGAAAACCTCTCTCTTTCCAGCAGAGGAGCTTTGCGTGGGGACCATCCTGGTGCCGAGGGCCGCGGTGCCACCGAACCCCGCGCAGGGCGAGCGGAGCCGCAGAGCTCGGGAGCCCCCGTGCTGCCGGATCCCGCAGCTCTGCTGAGCCACGCGGCAAAATCCCAGCGAGCTGCTGCCTGCTCCAGGCCAGCAACCAACCCCCCGACCTCTCGGAACGGATCCCTGCAGAACCCCGGCCCGGTTCCTGCCGTCCCAATCCCCTTCTGCTGCCCACCACCTCCCCTGCCTCAGCAATGAGCTCAGGATGTCCCTGTCCTCTCTCTCCATCCACAGCACCCCCGGGATGCTGGGGGGAGCCCAAGGTCCTTTCAACCCACTCCAGACCTGCGAGGTGCCCCTGGAATGTAACCAGTCTGACCAGTGTGACCAGTCTGGTGCCCCTGCATGCAGGGAGCGGGGATGCTGCAGCCCCGGGCTCTGGCAGCAACCTCCTCCGGAGATGAGATGGGTGTATTAATAAAATATAAATATCCTCGTGTAAGCATATTAAGGAAGTTTTGGTTCCCGGGCTGGAGAGAGATCTCCTGTCCTGACAGATGGAGGGGAAGCAGCTCCTGCTGCTCAGCGCCGTGAGATGCTGAAGGCTGATCCTCATCCTCATGGAATCCTAGAATCCTAGAACGGGCTGGGTTGGAAGGGACCTCAGAGCTCACCAAGTCCAACCCTTGCTCCACTCCCCCCGTGGTTCCCAGCCCATGGCACTGAGTGCCACATCCAGGCTCTTTTGAAATATCTCCAGGGATGGAGAATCCACCCCTTCCCTGGGCAGCCCATTCCAATGGCTGAGCACCCTCTCCAGAAAGAAATTCTTTCTCATGTCCAACCTAAACCTCCCCTGGCACAACTTGAGACCTCTTGTGCCCTCTTGTCTTGCTGAGAGTTGCCTGGGAAAAGAGCCCAACCCCCCCCTGGCTCCAACCTCCTTTCAGGGAGTTGGAGAGAGTGATGAGGTCTCCCCTGAGCCTCCTCTTCTCCAGCCTCAACACCCCCAGCTCCCTCAGCCCTTCCTCACAGGAATTCTGCTGGATCCCTTCACCAGCCCAGTTGCCCTCCTCTCCTCGCCCCATCTCAGCTTCCCTTGCTGGGTTTGGAGTAGAAAACCAATCATTTTCCTTTCCATCCCAGCATAACAACTTCCCCACCCCAGTATAACCACTCTGCCACCCCAGTGTGGGGGGACAAAGCTGCTCCAGAGAAGCTGGGAGAAGGAGAAGGAGGAGGAGGTGGAGGAGGGGGAGATGCTTCGTGATGCGGGGGGTGGGGACAGCGTTTGTGTCCCCTCCATCGGGATCTCATCCCGGAGCAGCTCCCGCTGGTGACAGGTTTATCCAAGGCGACTTCTAAAAAACCGTGGGGGCCCGGAGTCGGCGGTAATGAGACGCTGGTGAAATCTTGCACCCATCTGTGTCAGCACCCTAATCGCAGGCGACAGCCGAGCTCTGCGGCTGCTTGGAGCTGATAATATTAATGTCAGGAAGCATCAAGCGGAGGATGCGCCTTTCAAAGGGGGGGATTACACTCCTCGCCGAAGAAAAGGAAACAGCTCTAATCTTCACTGCTGGAGCCCGGGGGCTGGCGGGGAGCTGGGGGAGCATCAGGGAGCGAGCTGGGATGAGGAGGTGTGCGCTGGGGAGGCAGGGGGCAAAGGATGCTGAGCCCCTGGTTGCCCAGGTTGCCCTAAAAGCTGAGGCTGCCCCATCCCTGGGAGGGTTGAAGGTTGGGATGGGGCTTGGAGCAAGCTGGTGGGAGGTGTTTTTTAAGGTGCCTGCCAACCCAAACCACTCTGTGGTTCAGTGAGTCCAACATAAAGGGAATTAAAGATATAGACATACATATAAATATATAATGGCTCAAGCCCCATCGGCTTTTCTCTTTCCCCCCCTTCCCTGAATCCTGGATCCCTGCCCAAGCCCTGCCTCTGCTGCCAGCCACAAGCAGAGCATCCCTGCCCCGGGAGAGGAAACTTGGGCTGAGCAGCAAATCCAGGTGCAGGAGTGAAGCTCTTGTTGTAATTCAAGCAGCTTTTCCCTGTCTCCGGGTGCGGCTGCTGCCGATTCCGAATTTATTAGCATGCAATCTGCTCTCATTTGGGATGCGAGGAGAAGGGGAGCTGGCAGGCAAGAACAAACAGGCAAACAAACTACAAAAGCAAAGGGATGCTGCAGATCCTGAGGGATGAGAGGCACCTGGGTGCTGGGAGGAGAGGGGCAGAGGAACCAGGCACAAAGGCCTGGGAAGAGCCCTTAAGGATCCCATTTTTCTGACTTATTCCCCATGAGCAGTCTTCACAGCTCACAGGGCTCAAAACCAAACCAAAAGCAACAAACAAACAAAAATCCCCAAGCTGGTGATGCCTTCTTGGACAGCTGAGTCTTTGTGCTGCCCTAGAACTCCTTGCTAGGAAAAGATGACTTCAAAAAAAAAAAAAAAAAAAAAAAACAAAACCAACGAAAAAAACCCGAGTCATTAATATCCCTGTGCTGCAGGTTCATCAGCTCAGGAACAGCAGCCACATCCCAGCTCTGGGCAAAAAGCTGGGAGGGATGACGTGGGGAGGCAATGAAGGCTTGGCAAGGGGGGAAGGGCTGGCTTTGGGTCTTGCTGGGGCATGGCAAGGGGGGCTGCTTTGTGTTTGGGTTTTTTTAACCTCTTTTGCAAGGGAAAAAGCACTTCTCACTCTTCTCTCTGCACTGAGCCGAAGCAGAAGCTCACAGCACAGGCAAAAAGCTGCTTGCTACCTGCCCAGAAATGCTTCTTTTGAAGCCCTCTCTCCTCAGCAGCTTTGTCCTTGGGGTTTGTTTTTTTTTTTTTGCTGCTCAGTTTGCTCTCCCAAGCTTGGTGATGTCTGGTCCCCTGGGCAATGGGGAGCAGTGCGGGGCTGCTGGGCAGGGGGGATGCTGAGCAGCAGCGAGAGAGGAGCTGGGAGGGGGGAAAAAAAAAACAAAAAAACCCCAAAAACCGGAAGCAATAAGAGAGCAGGAAGCCCATGGGGGGAAATTAGGGATAAATAACCCAGGAGGCAGAGAGTGCAGCAGCCCTGAAAGTTGCTGATGAGAGCAAAGAGTTGGCCCAAAGGAGCAAAGGGCATAAAGTGCAGGCGGAGGGGCCGGGAGCTGAGGGCTAACGGGTCTTTAGGGGATGGTAAAGAGATGATGGCTGCAATAATGAGCCATAGGTCACAGCCTGGAGAGGGGCAGAGCACTTACTGGGGGGGAAAAGGGCAATCAGGTCCCTGGTAATGGGTCTGGAAGGGGAAAAGGGGGGTGCAGCCCTTCACCGCTTCATCCCCGGGATGGCAACATCTGAAAGGTCTGCTGTCTGACACCCTGGAGCTTGAGGATGAGGTATAGGGTCAGGGAGGCCATCCCTGATGGAAAACCATCCCTGCCACCGTCTCTTCACCGTTCCCAGCGGCTTCTGCTGCCTTTTCATGCACCGACGCTTCTGCGAGATGGGGCTCAGTCTCTTCTCGCCCCATTCTCGCTCAGATCTGTTTTACCCCACTGCTTCAGGGGTCGGTCCTGCCCTTTTGGAGGCGGAGCAGCTTCCCCGGCGTGAGTTCTTGCTCCTTCCCCCTCTCCATCCCTCCCCTCCTCCTTGGACCTTTTTTTCCCTTTTTCCGTGCTCTCCAGGGACAGGTCCAGCAGAGGCAACCCCAGAGCACCAACTCCTGCTGCCTGGTAAAAATAGAAACCATTCTTTATTTTCACAGCAGCTGTTTGGGGTGCGATTCCTGCTCTGAACTCCGCATTCCCACCTCCCCCTGCAATTCCCCCCCCAGCCAGCTAAGGAAGCAAAGCAGCACTGAACCTGCTCCCTGGCTGCCAAAGTGCTTGCAGATGGCTCAGAACTTTTCCAACCCAGGAGCCGAGCTGGAAAACACCTTCCCGACCTTCTGCACATGCAGACCAAGCCTGGGATAGAAGGGAAAAATGATTGATTTTTCTACCCTGATATAAATCCAGCAAGGGGAGATGAGATGGGGCGGGGAGAGGACCAGATTTCAGCATCCCAGGAGCTGCTTCACCTCCGTCTGTCAGGACAGCAGCCTGGGATCCAAACCTTCCTTAATACACTTATATTGGTGTGTTTTTATTCCCTTAATACACAGATAGCACCTCTGGATAGGTTCCTGCCAGACCCGTGGCTCTCCAGGGGTTGCCAGCATCCCTGTGGGGACACCAGGGGACATTGGCTCGAGTGCCAGGGGAGGGTTTTTGGGGTTATAAACAATAATCAGTGCTGCCTGTGACCCTGTCACCGTGCTGGGCAGGGTGGGCACCACGACAGGGTCCCTGCCCTCTGTCCCCAGACGTGTCCCAGCGAGGAGCTGGAGTTGGGCATTAATCATTCCTGGTGCACGTTGAGCCATCTGGATGGTGTTGGCCCTTCTGCCACACCACGGAGGATTGTTAACACAAAGCATATGCTTTGTTTGAAATTAATAATAATTTTAGGCTCTCACCAGCTGCTGGTAATTGGCTCCCCTTTCACAGAGATAACTGAGAGCAGCGGGGTGGAAATTCAGCCGCCTCCTGGCTCCTTTTCTAATGAGATGAGTCCCTGGGAAAGGTGGCCCTTCTGCAGGGGACACGGTGACACCGGGCAGGGAATGGCTTTTAATAAGGAGCTACTTGTGCCCCGTGCCACCACGGGGGGGGACACACGCACCAGGGCTGCTCAGGGACCCCGGGGTCCCCTCAGCAAAGCCATGCAGGGGGCCCGGACCCTCCTCGAGCACCAAGGACAAGTTTTTAACAGCTTCATTTCCTGCTTTCCGTGCACCCTCTCCCTGGAGCCTCAGGGTGATGTATTGGCCTTGGAGCATCCCTCCTGCATCCCTCCATCCCACAGAAGGATGCTCCAACCCCTTCCTCCAGCCAGCACCCCTCAGTGCCCTGCTCCAGGATGCTTTGGTGCTGATGCTGCCATGTGTCCCTTGCAGCTCCAGCTCTAGGTTGTTGGGGGGTTTTTTTGGTTTTTTTTCTCCCCCCACATCAGGCATCAGTATAAATATTGCCAAATGGGTGGAAAGGAGAGGGGGGACAAGTGACACTGCTCCTGGCTGACACCAGCCTGGGAATTTGCAGCCAGAGATGCTGGGAATGTGTCTGGGGGGGGGGAGGTTGGGCTGTCCCGGGATCAATACAGGGGCCAAGGATGTCACCCCAGAGCTGAAGCACGGCCAGCAAAGGCCACGGGATCAATGTGGAGTGAAGGAAATACTGCTGTGGACAGGCAGCTTTTACAGCTTCCTTCCCCAGGCAGGGCTGGTGCTGCTGGACTCCTGCTCACTGCCAATCCATCTCCTGGAAGCCGAGGCAGCCCAGGTCCTGAAGAGGTGGGCAAACGGGAAAGCAGCTTCTTTTACCCCAATTCTTTTTCCTGGACAGTCCTCAAGATAATCTGGATGGATGGAATCCCTGCAACATCCCAGCACCGACCAGTCCTGAACTTCTCCAGCTGCTGAAAAGGAAAAGCAACGGGAGGGAGCCAGGAGCTGCCCACAGCTCCAACCCATGGCCACATTCCCCATCTCCCTGCTCCACACCCCACACCTCACCATCGACTCCATTTATTCCCCATCCCAAGCATGGAAACCAGGAGCTCCAGAAACGAGACAGGCGGAGAGAATCCAGACCCTCCCAATTAGGCGATTTTTTAATTTTTTTCTTTTTTTTTTCTGAATGAAGAACCCTGCTCCGCCCTGCGTGGGGAACCTGATTGACATAAATCCCGGGGCTGATGAGGGGTTGGTCATTTAGCACCTCTCATGCCTCCCTCCTAATAGTATTAGGGCGTCCTCGGCGAGCCGCTAATGCAGTTTGCAGCTCCGCGCTGGCGCCCGGGATTCGGCTGGGAAAGAGCCCTGCAAAGCGAGTGCATCCCTAATCTGAGGAGACAGGAACGAAAAAATGAATGGAAAAAAAAAAAGGAGCTGCCTCCACAAGGTGCAACGGGAAGGAAAAAAAGCTCCCGGTACTCCCAGATACTCCCAGGAGCATCATCACCTCCTGGGCACCGGCAGCACCGCGGCTGCTCAGTTCGTTCCTGCCTCATTTCCCCATCCTCTCCACCCCAGAGGTTTCCGTACCCCTCTTTCCTTGCTCTGCCCCCCAAAACCTTGCCTGCCCAGCCTTCCCGTGGGATCTTCTCTGCTTTCTCCCCTTCACCCGTGGGTGCAGCTCTGCCTGTGCTCCCGGAGTTCCCGTGGGACAGGGGCAGAGGCATTTTCTGGAGGGAGCAACCCTTAAAGCTCCGAACAAATCTCTGTTTTGATTAGCCCAGCTCCTAAATGATTTATAACCAGCGTAAAGCAATAATGACAATAACTCCCTAATCAGATTAAAGAGCTCTCCATTCGTCTGGGGCTTTGCTCTGTAATCTCTTCCTCCCTTCTCTGCCATCGATTTTGTTTTCTCAGCCCTGCCAAGGGCTTTCCCAGCTTTTGCATCCTCAGTACCCGGACTCCGTATTCCAGGTCAGGTGACATTTCCCACCCTTGAACCCTTTCCACATAGGTGGGGGAAGCTGTGAGCGATTCATTCCAGCAGCAAACAACTCCCGGGTGTGAAATTTGCCGAGTGCCAGGGGCAGCGGGGCCCTCGTTAGCCCGACTGGCAGGGCACAAACCTCGTTAGACCCGCAGGATCTTTAAAGTGAAGTCTGGGAAGTGTTTTCCGTTTCTTTGGTTAATGAAGAAAAATAGTGGTGGAGGCGGGGGGGGAGGGTTGGGCGCCAGGGAACCATCAGCAGATGGAGCTTTGGGGCCGGTTCCGCTCGCTGTGCCCGGCTGACCCCATAACAAGGGCTGGAGGTGATGGGGAGGAAGAGGAGGAGAGGCTGACCCAGAGCAATTCAGGCTGTGTCAAGCCACGGGCTAAGGAGGAGAGGAGCCAGCCGCTAAAAAACACCGTGACGATAAAGCTGAGTATTTCATCTATAATTCAGAGGAACTGGAAAGTGGTTTTATGAAAGAAAAAAAAAAAAAAAAAAAAAAAAAAAAGAGAGAAAAAGAATGTGGCCGAGACAGTAGAAATTTATGCTGCTGTTCTTGCTGAGCGAGGATGTGGTGTGACCTTCGGACAGGAGCAGTGCCCAGCCCCGGCCAGGATGCTGGTCCAGCCCTCCCGGGGGAGCTGGGGGCTGCGGGGGAGCTGGGGGGGGGGGGAGAAGGGAAATCTGCAAGGAGGGGGGAAGCTGAGCATCACCCGGCTGCACCCGAAATGTGGGATTTGCATCCCGGGAGGGTGTGTGTGTGTGTGTGTGTGTGTGTGTGTGTGTGTGTGTGCGTGCATTGCCGGGCTGTATCCAGGGCGTGCCATGAGCATCCCGGGGGTGCGTTGTGAAGCGGGCTACCTGGGATCTGGTCCGCAGGAGCCCCTCAGAGCTGCGGGGTGCGAGTCTGGGGATGCGGGGAAGGAGGGAGCGGAGCGGCAGGGAGGATGCGGAGCGTCTGGGGATGCGGGGAATTGGGGAGCGGAGCGGCTGCGGAGCGTCCCCTGCCTGTCCCCTGCCTGTCCCGTCCCCTGCCCGGTGTGCGGGCGCACACCGCCCTCCAGTGGGCACAGCCCGGCTGCCGGCTCCGCAGCTGCCCAGATGTGCTTCACAGCTGCCCAGATGTGCGGCCGCCGCTCCGCAGGGAGCGAAGCCCGGGCCGGCGAGCAGCGCTTCGCCTCCCACCCCCCCAGTCCATGGGTGCGCTGAGCTGGGGGGGTCTCAGCAACGCCGAGGAGGAAGGGGGTCTGGCTGGGAGGGTGTGTTGGGGGGGGGAGGGAGGGTCGTCTCTTCTCCATCCCCATTTTGCTCACTGCAGGTTCCTTTTCTTTGCAAACGGGAGGACCACCTTGCCATACTCGGTGTCCCCCAGCCACTCCTGGCCCTGCCGGAGCAGGATGGGTCTCTTGGGCACGGCGTAGTCATCCTGCTGGGGGTCGTAGGGGTACTCAGGCCCGGGGGGCTCCTCAGGGGCTGCCTGCAACCTCCACGCCTCCCCCTTCACCTCCTCGGGCTCGTCATAGACGGGCAGAGCCTCGGGCTCGTCGTAGATGTGGTCAGGTTTGGGGGGGGGGGGAGGTGGCAGGGGGTGCTCCCCCCCTTTTTGCCCCCGAGCCTCCCCGATGCTGTCGTAAAGGGGGTCAGGGACCCCCTGGGGGCTGGTGGCCAAGCTGCCCAGTTGGCGAGCCATGAAGGTCTTGGCAATGGTGTCGAAGGGGGTGGCATACTCAGCTTCAGGCTCCTGCCACCCACCCTTCTCCAGCGCCGGGGGGGTCCCCTGGCACGGGGGGCTGCAGGGCTCGGGGTAGGGGCAGTCAGCACCACGAGAGGGCAGGAAGGTGCCCGATGGGTCCCCAGCCCCGGAGCAGCCGGGGGGTATCACCAGCTTGGATTTGGGCAACTTCCCCTCCCAGGTGGGCTCCTTGGTGCCAGCGGGCTCCTCGCGTCCCTGCGCCCAGCTGGAGCGGCCACCTCGGGAGGCATCGTCCCCAGGGCCACCCCGCCAGGGTTCCTCTGTCCCCAGGCCCCGATGGAGGCTGATGGCTGACTCGATGGCCTGGAAGATCTCGTTCCCTTGCCCGGTCTCAAACTCAAAGCTTCCTTCTCCAGACACACAGCGTCGCCCGGCCTCGAAGGAGAAGGTCACCTGGGGAGGGGGACAGGCTCAGGTCCCCCGTGCCCCCCCTCCAGCCCACCCACCCCACATCCCACTTACTTTATCCCTCCCAAAGCGGCGCAGGAACGGGTAGGGCCAGCTGCAGAGGAGCTCCGAGGTCTGGAAGTCCCGCAGCTCCAGAGCTTCCTCTCCAGCTCGCAGGATGCAGCGGCCCCGGAGCCCGCAGCGCTCGGAGGACTCGGTGGCCCTCACCGTCACCTCGAACACCCGCTGCAGGCTGGCTGGGGACACAGGAGGGTGACATTGAACACCTGGCTCAGAGCAGGGATGCTACAGAAGTGACGTGGGGATGGTGACACCACCCCTCCACCCAAAAAAACATTAAAAAACCAAACAAAAAACAAACCAGCGTCCGGCTGATAAGAGCTGAAGAGCTCCAGAGCAGCCCCGATAGAGCAGAGAACCCAAACCACAGGGCAGGAAGAGGCTGCTGCAGGGGGTGGGGGGGACTTCCCATCCCCCCCCCCAGCACGTAGCACTGCTGGGGGCTGCTCCCCAGTAAGAAACTGGCCAAGGTGCCTCAGAAACTGGGAGGGGTGGTGGTCCAAGGGCTGGAGCAGCTCTGAGCCAGGCTGAGGGTTGGGGGTAGAGAAGGTTCTGGGGAGACCTTGGAGCAACTTCCAGTGCCTGGAGGGGCTCCAGAAAAGATGGGGAGAGACTTCAGATGAGGGCCTGGAGGGATGGGATGAGGGGTGATGGCTTTTGGGAGAAGGGAGATTGAGGTTTGACATGGGGAAGAAATTCTTTGCTGTGGGGGTGGTGGGACACTGAGATGGGGTGGCTGTCCCAGCCCTGGTGTCCAACCATCCAGGCTGGATGGGGCTTGGAGTCACCTGGGCTGGGGGGAGGTGTCCCTGCCCCATGGAAGTTGTCACTAAATGGTCTTGCAGGACCCTTCCCACCCAAACCAGTCTGGGATTCTGGGATTCTCCAAGATTCTGCTGGGTATGGGCTGCCTCCTGTGTGAGCAGACCCAGCTCGGCCCCCCCTCCCCCTCCTCCCAGTGCCCACCTTTATCCCGGGAGCTGTAGAGGGTGTTTTCCTCCATGGAGAATTCCCCATCAGCATCCCAGGAGCTCTGCTGCCCATCCTTGCCTGCTGCTGCCTCCTCCCTGCTCCTCTTTCCCAGGGAAAAAAAAAAAAAAAAAAAAAAAAAGCAGGGAGTGAGGGGAGGCAGAGCACAGCACCCCAACCTCCCCCCACTCCAGGGATCCCGGGTTATCCCATTCCCAAACCATCCCTCCCCAGTGCCTACCGGGAATGCCAGCTGGCAGAGGCTCCGGATCCAGGCGGCCACCTCGGTGGCCTCAGCAGCCAGGAGGTACCTCTTGTGGGTGGTCTCCAGCAGGAAGGGGGTGGTGTCCTTGGGGCATCCAGCTTCTCCAGAGGCCTCTCCCACATGGACACAATCCCGCAGCTTCACCAGGCGCCTGCTGCCCTCCCCTCTCCGCAGTTTCTCAGCAGCTGGAGGTGAGGAACCCTCAAAGAGCTCCAGGCGGGAGGTGGAGCAGGAGCTTTCCCGGTACAGGACACCCCAAAATTTCTTCCATTTCTGCAGAGGGATGGAATGAAAGCCCCAGAGCTGCTCCCACCCTGCCAGGAGATTTCCTCTCCTTGGGATCACCGCCCATCCTTGGGATCATCACCCATCTTTGGGATCATCACCCTTCCTTGGGATCATCACCCATCTTTGGGATCACTGCCCATCCTTGGGATCACCACCCATCCTTGGGATCACCACCCATCCTTGGGATCATCACCCATTTTTGGGATCATCACCCATCCTTGGGATCATCACCCATCCTTGGAATCACCACCCATCCTTGGGTTCATCACCCATCCTTGGGATCATCACCCTTCCTTGGGATCACCACCCATCCTTGGAATCACCACCCATCCTTGGGTTCATCACCCATCCTTGGGATCATCACCCATCCTTGGGATCACCACCCATCCTTGGGATCACTGCCCATCCTTAGGACCACCACCCTTCCTTGGGATCACCACCCATCCTTGGGATCACCACACATCCTTGGGATCATCACCCTTCCTTGGGATCACCACCCATCCTTGGGATCACTGCCCATCCTTAGGACCACCACCCTTCCTTGGGATCATCACCCTTCCTTGGGATCACCACCCATCCTTGGGATCACCACCCATCCTTGGGTTCATCACCCATCCTTGGGATCATCACCCATCCTTGGGATCACCACTCATCCTTGGGATCACCACACATCCTTGGGATCATCACCCATCCTTGGGATCATCACCCATCCTTGGGATCACCACTCATCCTTGGGATCACTGCCCATCCTTGGAAGTGCTGAAGGGCAAGGTTGGATGGATGGGGCTTGGAGACAGCTGGGATGGTGGGAAGTGTCCCTATCCATGCACTGGGGGATCCCTAAGGTCCCTTCAAACCCAGCTGGGATTCCATGATTGGAATGATCATCCCGTGATCCCGCTGCTGGATCTCCTCAGCTGGATAAATTTGGGGAAGGGATGAGATAAATGGGGCAGAGGAGGGGAAAGAATTCCCAGCACAGGGACTTTTTCCAGCACCATCCCAGCACTGGGATCCATCCCGTGCCTCCCATCTCCCCAGATCCCACAGCCCCCCCGCTGCCGGAGCACATCCAACTCCTCCTTTTGCTCCATTTTTCCCCAAAACCTTCCCAAGCCATGGGGGGGGGGCAACCCCTGGCTCAGAGCCCTGCACCCCAAACTTCCCCAAAACTTTACCGGGGGGGGTGGGGGATTTTGGTGCCATTTTCTCATCCTCCCCCCGGGGACAGGAAGGGGATGGTTGCCCCGGGGCTCCTTCCCCATTTTTGCCCAAGAACGGGGCTGGAGTTGCCAAATTCTGGACGGAAGAAGCCACAAAGCTCAGGGTGTGGTGGGGGTTTTGTTTTTTTTTTTGTTTTTGTTTTTTGGTTTGTTTTTTTTTTTGGTTTTTTGTTATTTTGGTTTTTTGTTGTTTTTTTGGTTTTTGGTTTTTTGGTTTTGTTTTTTTGGGGTTTTTTTTTTGGGGGGGTGGGTGGGGGTGTTTCTCAGACCCCTTTTTTTCCCGGGGGGGTCCAACTCCGGGTTCTTTTCCTTCCATCCCCATCCCCACCACCCCGGGGGGAAGCGATGCTTGGGGAGCCAGGGGGTGGCTGCACCCCTTCCCCTTCGGACCCACCCAGACCCCTCCCCACCCACCCCCCCCACCCACGGGACACCCACGGGTGTCCTCCCCCCCCTCACCTTGCCGAAAGTCTGCTGGAGCTGGAGGTAGAGCCCCCCCTGCTTCACCACCGCCTCCCCCATCCTCCATCCTCCTCCCGGCACCGCTCCCCCTTTCCCACTTCCCAGGGGTGGGTCCGAAGGGTCCCGGTCCCGCCCGTGGGTCCCGGTCCCGCCCGTGGGTCCCGGTCCCACCCCGGTGCTGCCCGTGGGGGGGTTGGCTCAGCCCGTGACGTCCGCTCGAGGCTCTTCTGGTTCCGCCACCGCTTCCTGCCCCGCGCCGCTCCCCGCAGCGCGCACCCTTCTGCCTCAGTTTCCCCACCCCCCACCCCTCCCCGGTTCTGCTCCTCTGCCGCCCAGTGCTCCCAGTGCTAAGGGGTGCTGGGGTAACTGGGAACGCTGGGGCGGGGAATGGGGTGATGGCGAGCACTGGTGTGGGGGTTGCTGGGGTAACTGGGGGCGCTGGTGCTGGACGCTGGAGATACTGGGGGCACTGGTGCTGGACACTGAGGGTGCTGGGGGTACTGGGAGTACTGGTGCTGGCGTCGCTAGGGGCACTGGGAAAACTGGTGCTGGATACTGGAAATACTGGGGGCACTGGGAGAACTGGTACTGGAGACTGGGAGCACCGGGAGCATTCGTGATGGGTACTGGGAGCGCTGATGCTGCACACTGGGAGTACGGGGGGGAACTGGGGGCACTGGTGCTGGACGCTGGGGATACTGGGGGCACTGGTGCTGGACACTGAGGGTGCTGGGGGTACTGGGAGTACTGGTGCTGGCGTCGCTAGGGGCACTGGGAAAACTGGTGCTGGATACTGGGAATACTGGGGGCACTGGAAGCATTGGTGTGGGACACTGTGGGTTTGGGGGGCACTGGGAGCACCGGTGCTGGACACTGGGCGTACTGGTGCTGGGTACTGGGAGCATTGGTGCTGGACACTGGGGGTACTGGAGGTACGGGGGGCACTGATGCTGAATACTGGGGGCACTGGGAGAACTGGTACTGGAGACTGGGGATACTGGGGGCACTGGTGCTGGACACTGGGGGTAGTGGCTGTGCACATGTGTCACTGGTCCCACTGGTGTCCCTGATGTCCCTGGTGTCACTGGTGTCACTGGTGTCACTGATGTCCCTGATGTCCCTGATGTCCCTGGTCTCACTGGTCTCACTGGTGTCACTGGTGTCACTGGTGCCCCTGGTCTCACTGGTCTCACTGGTGTCACTGGTGTCACTGATGTCCCTGATGTCCCTGATGTCCCTGGTCTCACTGGTCTCACTGGTCTCACTGGTCCCACCGGTGTCCCTGATGTCCCTGATGTCAGTGGTGTCACTTGATGTCACTGGTCTCAATGGTGTCACTGGTCTCACTGGTCTCACTGGTGTCCGTGATGTCCCTGGTCTCACGGGTTTCACTGGTGTCACTGGTGTCCATGGTGTCACTGGTGTCACTGGTCTCACTGGTGTCCCTGGTGCCCCTGGTCCCCCCGGTGCGGGTGCGCGGTCCCTTTAAGCGCGGTGTGTCGTGTCCCCCCCTCCTTCCCCTTCTCCCCCCCCCCGTGACGTCACCCGCGCGCGCTCCACAGGAGGGGGGGGGGGGGCAGGAGGGGGCGGTGCGGGGCGGCGCGCGCGGCCCCTCCCTCTCCTCCTTCCCGCGCGTGCGCGGCGGGGCGGGGCGGCGCGCGAGGGGGGCGGGGCGGGGCGGGGTGCGGGGAGGGGGCGGGGGGAGGAGCGGGGGGTGTGGGGGGGGCCGAGCCCGGGGGGGGGGTGCGGGGGGCGGGCGCGTGCCGGGCCCCGGCGGAGGCGGAGGGAGCGGAGCATGAATGGAGCAAGATGGCGGATCATGTGCAGGTGAGGGGGGGGGAGGGAAACACGGAGGGGGGTGGGGGGGGGACACCCGGACACGCATCCCCGGCCCCGCCGCTTCCCCGCACACAACGCACCCCGCACACCCCGGCTCTTTCCCCGCCGCCGGCACCGGCAGGGGGGGGGTGGGGGGTGATGAGATGCGGGGTAGGCCCCGGCGCCGTGAAGCGCAGGCCCCGGCGCGGTGCGGGAAGGGGAGGGGGGAGGGAAAGGGGAGCAGCGGCCCCGCAAACCCCGCGGTGCTGGAATTGCGGTGTGCGAGGGGGGGTCCCCGCGTTTCGCTTCTCCCGCAAAGGCAGCGGGGAAGGGAGCGGCCTTGTGGGCCGCTGCTCGGGTTCTCCGCCTCCCCGGGCGGTGTTTACCGGGAGGCTCCGGGCTTTGTGTCCCCGCCGGGCCCGGCTCGGGCCTCCCCGGGGCGAGGGGATGCGGGGAGAGTGCGGGGGGGATTTGGGGTTTTTTTTTTTGTGGGGGTTTTATCCCCTGAGAGGCCTTTGCTTCCTCCTCCTCCTCCTCCTCCCGCCGCTCCGGGGTTTTTTTACCGCAGACATTCAGGGAAAGGAAACTCCGACATCGCTTCCCGGACACCGAATTCCCGTTGTTTGTTGTTTTGGGGTTTTTTTTTTTTTTTCCCCCCATCCCGGTTTGTTTGGGGTTTTTTGGTTGTTTTGTGGTTTTTTTTCCCAATGTTTTTATTCTCCCCTCGGGTCGTCCTGGGCTTTTATTTGTTTCCTCCCACGAAGGTTTTGGCGTTAAAACCCCAAACACCTCCCACCCCCCCCTGCGGGGTTTGGGGGTGCGGGGAGGAGCTGGAGGCTTGAACCCCCTGGGGAGGGATAAAACCCCCCCTGAGGACTCTGCTGTCACCCCCAGAAAGAGTAAAAATAGGGACAGCTGGGGGAAAGGGAAGGGTTTGTTGCTTTTGGGGGGGTTTTGGTGTTTGGTTTGTTTTTGTTTTTTTTTCATCATATTTCAGTTGAAGTGGCAGAGGCCTGGGTAACCTGTGGTGACACCGGGAGTCCCATATTATCTATGCAACTTTTTAAAATAAATATATTCTTCACATGATACCCCCCAGAGCCACCAGGGTGAGCACTTTGTGAACTCCCTCGCAGGTTGCTGGCGAATGTCTCTTGGGTAATCTCAGGGGAGGAGAGGAATTACTGCGTTATTAAACAATTCACAGGCTCTGAATTTACTGAAAAAAAACCCAAACAAACCCAAAAAAACTCCGGATTTGTTTGCCGGGCATCTCCCAAACGTGGGGGGGAGGCTGCAGCTCGGCGCTGGGGGCTCTTTTGGCTTTAAAAATGGGCTCCTTCCCTTGCTTTTCTTTGTTAAATGTTCTGTGGAGCAAGTGGAAGTTGGAGCTGGAAGGACAGGGCTGAGGTTGCAGTGTTCCACTTGGTTGGTTAAAGTTTAACACCAGGGGCTGGGGAGATGTTCTGCTTGGAGGAAACTTGATTTGCAAAGGCACCTGCAGCCTGCTGCAGTTCCTTAGCTCCTGTTTGTAAAAACAGAGCTAAGAAAATGGTCATTATTATTGGGTTTGCTTGCTTTTTGTTGTCTCTCTCTTGGTTGCTTGGTGGTTTTTTTGGTTTTTTTTTTTTTTTTTTTCTTTCTTTCTTTTCCTCTCTCTGCTCCAGGGAAAGGTGTGAAGTGGGGGTAGCTCTGAGGAGCTTCCCTTCAAAAAAAAAAGAGAACGTGTGGTTCCCTTCCAAACCCATTGTGGATTTTTGAGGAAGGAGTGATTTTTATTAATAGGGAAAACTTCTGGTGGGAGAGCTTTTCCCCTAGCCTGAAATTCCAACCTTTTAGCCAGAAGATTGGAGCTGAGCTGCAGAGGGTCCCTTCCCAAGCATCGTGCTCATCCAAGAGAAGAATTTAAGGAGTTCTCCAGCCTGGCAGGGAGATGCTGCCTATCCGTGTGAATAATTGAGAGGGTTGTTTTTATGGCATCTGCTGTGGGAATTGGGTCTGGTTTAATGGGAACAGGGGGGTTGCAGATAAATACTGGCTGCCCAAAGCCATGCAGAGTTCAGCAGGTTGCTGAAATCTTGCTGCAGCTTTGGGCTGGGGGTTGCCTGTTGACAGCAGAACCTCCTGGGGTTCTTCCTGGGGTGCTGAGGCACAAAAATAGAGATTTTAGAGGTTGGTGGTTTTTTTTTTTTTTTATGGGTTGTGCTGAAGTTGTTTACTTTGCACCGTGGAGCAGCAGTGGGGATGGAGAAAAACTTCTGAGGTCATGATGAGAAAGAATGTTGTGTTCTGGGGTTTGGGAAAAACAGACATTAAGGCAATTGTGAGTGAACCCCCCCAGGTTTGTTGGTGGGAAATGTGTAGTGGGAGCTGATGAGCAGCTCCTGACAGAGGGACCCTTCAGTGCCTGGAAACAAAGGATGCAGTGATAGAGATGGAGGAGCTGAGAGAATCAGATGATTTGGGGTGGCTGAAAAGAAGGGCTGTGGTCTTGAAGCAATTTGTTCTACACCAACTTTTCCATTTCTCAGTGGGACCTTGCTGGGAATTTATTCCTCTTCCATCCCATCAACTTGCTCACAGTAGAGCTGGAGGGAAGTAGTGAGGAGAAGATGGAGGAAAAGTTATTGCAGTGGGTTTTGTGGGCCCAGGTGACTTCTCTTTTCCCTTTTTTCCCCTTCTTGGAAACAGATTGGTGTAATCCTTGCTTTTCTTCTGCTCTCCTGGCCCCTTAGATGATTCCAGTGCTGCTGCCCTGACATGGGATCCCCTCAGAGAATGGAAATGCTCCTGTGGGACAGTGGTTGTTGGAGGCTGGTGGTGAATTCTGTCACTTTCTGTACTGAATGGTTCATTTTAAAAAGTAATTGCAGAGAGTTAAGAATTGTCACTTCTACATTTGTTTGTTTTCTTTCCTCAAAGCTTGGACTGGAGTTGAAATGAGAGAAGTTTGGGGCAGTGAGAGGTGACAAGTGCTGAGGTGGCTGCTTGCAGTAGAGAAGCAAGAAATCTGGTATCTGGAAAGGAAATTGCATCTCCCTTTTTTGCTTCCACACTGTCTGATTTTAGGTTCAGCACTGGGTTTTTTCAAATCCCAGAGATTGCCTCTGAGTTCTCCACCCTTTAACTGTTAAATGGAAAACTTTGTGGAGCAGTTGGTGCAGGTTCAGGCTGCAGGCAGAGCTGACTTCTCCCCTCCCAGTGCAGTTCTGGAGGAAGCTCAGTGTGTTTGGATGGACATTCCTGGGTCTGGTCCACCACACGTTGCTTTTCCACAGAAATGGGGGAGGAAGGACACTGGGATTGTCTCCTCACCAGCACTTGAGGCTCATTTGGGCTGTACCTGGCTCCTGAGCAGGACACAACTTGTTTATTCAAGGCTGTTTCCTAGGTCAGTTTCTTCTCCATCCATAATAGGGCCCAATTTTATTTTATTTCATTTTTTTTTCTCGTGTGTTTCTGCATTCTAGAGGATGTTCTTTTGGCTCAAACAAAATCTAATTTGGCTCTAGAAATCCATACCATTCAGCCTGCTCCAGAGGAAACCCTGGAGACTGAGCTGTGTGTTTCCCATTTGATAGCTCAGTAACCTTGCACTTGCTTGGTAAAAGAGTCACGATGCAGTCTGCTGCCCAACTACAAATTGCTCAGGATACTTTTTCGTTTGTTTTAGTTCAAGCTTTTACCTTCTCTGTGTCATTGGCCTTGCTGAAAGCTCTAATTAAGGGCTTGGGTTTATCTGAGAATAGCCCCAGGGAGTGCTCTGGACCTGGGGAGGGGGGAAGCAGTGGTTCAACTAAAAATAGAGCAGCATTTCTTTTGCAAATTAGGCTTTTTTTAAATTTTTTTTTAACTTATTATGCTTAAGTTTCCACCTCGTGGTTGGGATGCTCAGCACCCAAGTTGCAGAAGTGTTCAGAGGTGAAGGGATGGAGCTGCAGCTCAGGGTCTCCAGACATCAAAACTTTGATGTCAGGAAAAGCAGACACTGCTTTCCCCCTCTTCCAGGCTCCAGCAGTTTAATCCTCAACATCTGGAGATTTGCAAATTAGGCTTTTTATTTTTCTTTTTTTAACTTATTATTCTTAAGTTTCAGCTTTGTAGTTGGGATGCTCAGCACCCAAGTTGCAGAAGATGTTCAGAGGTGAAGGGATGGAGCTGCAGCTCAGGATCTGCAGACCTCCAGACATCA
The DNA here is from genome assembly GCF_036169615.1 of Heliangelus exortis. NCBI lineage: Eukaryota > Metazoa > Chordata > Aves > Apodiformes > Trochilidae > Heliangelus > Heliangelus exortis. Next base: position 1,108,877 of record NC_092451.1, on the reverse strand, counting down.
AAACTTTGATGTCAGAAAAAGCAGACACTGCTTTCCAGCTCTGCAGGCTCCAGCAGTTTAGTCCTCAACACCTGGAGATTTTTGTCCCTGAATTCAGTGAGCAGCAGCTGTTGGGGTTTCAGTCCCATCTGCCATGGTTCACCTGAAGATCTCAGAACTTCTGGAGCACCAAGGGGAAAGGCTGAGCTCTGCCCAGCACCAGCTCCAGCAGGAAAAGGAGGACAGAGAGGTGTGGAAGGGGCAGGATGGGGCTGGCAGCATCTGGGGGGGGTCTGGGCTCTTTCCCTGCTCCAGGGACTGATGCTCAGGCACTGAAGGAGGATTTGGACATTGGAGAGAGGATTGTTGCTGTTGGTCGTGCTTGGTTGGGTTGGGTTTGGGCAGTGCAGGGGTGGTTTAGGAGTCTGTAGGGCTCAGGCCTGCTGCAGGAAAATATAAGCAGTTGGATTTTTAATTTTTTTACTTTTTTTTTTTTTTTTTTTTACTTCTTAAAATTGCCACAAGAATTTTCTGTCTTCCTGCTCCGAAACTGTGGTTTGGAGAAGGCATTTGTGAGGAACTTGTGGTGCTTTTCAGTGATAAGGTTGTGTGGCTGAGTTGCTAGGATCTTGGGGTCGCTTGTTGGGTTTTTTTTTCTTTCCTTGGAAGTAACCAACATCATCTGCATCTGCTGTCCTTTTTCCAGGAAGAATTCCACTGGTGCATCCCTGGGACAGCAGCAGTGCTGGGGCCACCTGTCCCCTCTGGGCATCTCCAGCTGGAAGGGGTCTGACTTTGGGACCTCTGGTTTTTCCTCTCTGGTGCCCTTGCAGTCTTGGAAGAGACCACCTGGAATTTGGTTTTCTTCTCATTTTTCCATCCAGACTTTGTTGGTGTCACCTCAGGGGTCTGGTAGCCTGAAGTCTCTGGGACTGAGCAGTCAGTGGGTGCTTTCTGCCTTGCTTTGGGGTTCTATCTGCTCTTGGGTGGGCAAGGAAAATAGGACTGAGCCCTCCTTAGAGGGAAGAGTTTTAATTAAATGTTTCTTCCTCCTTCAGAGTCAGACCCAGACCCTAAGGATCTGCCCCTGGGCTGGTGGTTGGTGTGGCCCCACACACAGAGGTTTTTTGGGGACATTCAGTGTGCTTTAGTTCTAACAAACTAATGAAAGGATGAGGTTGCTGAGCCACCCAGAAAATACCTCAGGAGAAGCTTGACATTTTGACTTTTGCTTCTCACTAGGGACAAAAACTGAAGTTTATTCCCAGTCCCTGGAAACTCTGGGAATGGTTTGCCAGTGGGCAGCTCGTTGCCCTGGTGTGGTCAGGATAACACATCAGCTTTGTGCTCTGGTGCTTGACACCTTCCTGCTGGCAGGCTTTGAATGTTGGGTGCTGGAAGATCTCTTGTTATAAATGTGCTTTGGATCTGATCCTTCTCTGATCCTTCTCTTCCTCCTCCCCTTCTCCTGCTCTGGAAATTCAGAAGCAGTTCTGAAACACGAGCAGCACTTGGGAAAAATAACACAGCACAGCTGACTGCTGTGAACAAGAGTTATTTTTTAGCAGCTTTTTGTCAATTTAAACTATTTCTGGCTGCAATTGGGCAGTGATTGCTGTGTGTAATGTGTTCCCCTGATGTTTAGAGCTGCTCTGGCTGTGTCTCCTGCAGTTTTGCCCTTGCTGCAGGTGGGGATGGGGCAGAGGAGAGGAGAGCATTGTGCCAGGAGCAGGAGTGCTGGTTAAACATGGCACAGGTTGGGTTACCAGGACTGCCGTGGTGTGAGGTGTGCGTGTGGATCAGCACCCAGCTGGGGAGCTAAAACTTGGGGTGTAGCCTCAGGAAAGGATATTTGGTGTTTCAGCCTTCCCCCAGTCCCATGGCTGGGGTCACTGGAGCTGTGTGCATGGTGTAAGAGCCCAGCTTCCTGCTTACAGCATTTTGGTGAAGTGGAGTTGTAGTGGAGTTTTAAAATTCAGGTTCACCCCTCTCCTCTTAACAGATTCTGTCATAATTTACTTATAGCACAAGAAGGAGAAAATCAGAGAAGGGACTGACAAGACTCAGGTCTGTTGTGTCCTCACCTGCTGAGTGCTGTCCTGTGCAGTCCCTTAATTTGATTTCTTGTAATGGGGAACTCCTGGTTGCTGGATGAGTTTTGTAAAAGGAGGTTTGTTTCTTTTTTTTTTTTTTTTTTTTTTTCCCCCTTTCTTTCTTTTCAAATGGGACTTAAAGAATCCTTTCCCACTTTGGCAAACCAGACAGACAATCTCTTGTGTGCATGCACTGGTATAGCCAGGGAGCAGGGAGTGAGGGTAGGGCTGGGAAGGATTGCTTTCCTTTCTGTTTTTCATTTAATTTGTATTTGTTTTGTTCCATGCCTGCCTGGCACAGCACCCTTGCTGCTCTGGGACTGTGTGCTCAGCACCACCACTGTTCCTGCTTTCCTTCTGCTTGGTGTTTTGACACCCCTGGCACTAAGGGTTGCTTTTTTCCTTCCAACTGGAGGAGCTCAAGTGATGCTGTTCTAGGGAATACGAAAGTGATGGACAAGGCACAAAGGGTGGGGAGCATTTCAGGGGTGTTTCCATGCTGCTCATGGATGTCCTGGCTCTGTTTATGGCTGAAATGGACTCTGGGCTGAACAGCAAAGGAGAAAAGGCTTTAACCTGTCCTCGTGGCTGGCAGGGAGGTTGTTTTGGGAGGGAGAGACAGAAGCCTCCTTGCTCCCTCAGTCTGTTGACCTCATCTCCAGCAAACTGGTGAAATCATCAGAAAGATTTTTTTCTTAATTGAGAAATGCATCATTCAGCCACTTTGTCTTCCAGCAGGATTATCAGCAGGGTGTGTTGTCAGATCAGTTTATAAAAGGATTAGGCACCACTTTTCTGCTAAATGCCTCCACTTTGGGATCATCTTTAGGTCCTTCCCATCCTTTTTATCCATTGCCAGTGGATGAGCTCTGGATCCATACCCCCTCTGGGCTCACAGCTCCAGCTCTGCACAGAGTTCCTTCTGTAACATGTGGCTCCTGAATGCACCTTTTTGTGGCTTATTCCCCCATTCCCACTGGATTATCCCTTGGTGGCTCTGTTCCTCCTGGATCCTGGAAGGCTTTGGGGTTGAATTCCCCTTGGAATTCAGTGCCCTTGTCTCACCAGTTCAGTTTGTGAACACAGTCCAAGGACACTCTACTGGAAAATACAAATCCTCCTGTTTCTCTTCCAGTAATTGAGGATGTCTGGAGCCAGCAGTAGTTTAACCAGTGAGGTGGAGGTGATTTGGGGGCCTTTTGCTGGGTCTTGAGTCCTGAAGCAGCCTTAGGATTTCGGCCAGGATTTTGGTATTGATTGTAGCACCTGAGAGTGACTTCTGCAAGTTCTGTTTTCTCTGTGGAGAGGAAGAGACCCAGGAAGCTGGAAGGCAGCTTGCCCAGCTGTGCCTGAATTTTTTTCCTGCCCTGAGATGAATTTTGTGTCTGCCATGAGATCCTCACCCTCTGTTCCATGTCCTGAATCTGGGGGGAATGAGGCAATGCTGAAGATTATTATGTTTATTTATTTTTTTCTAACTCCTTCTCTTAATGAAATGCAAAGCAAAGCAGTGAGATCTGTGGCCTCAAAAGCAATTTTCAGATTGTTCTGATCATTTTGTAAATGAGCTGCTCAGAGGAAAAAAAAAAAAAAAGATTACTCAAAGCTTATCAGAAGGATGGAGAAGGTGTTTTACTGGGTTTTGTGTAAAAAAAAAAAAAAAAAAAAAAAAAAAAGTGGCAGGGGTTATCCTGCCATCTAAAGCACTAAAAAATAATCCCCCAGTCTAAACACAAATGTTGTGTACTCATAGCACTGTTTGGAGAAGTGTTTCATGGCTCCTGCTCATCTCCTGCTGGCAGTGCTCAGAATTTGTCCCCACCTGTGCCTCTTGCCTGATTTTTTTTTTCCAATTTGGAGACACAATCCATAGGTTATCCCCTTCCCAGGTTTCTATCTGGGCTGTCAGAGGCATCTTGCTGACCCACACTCCAGTTCTGTTTATTCCCCACACCTAAAGGCATCCCGTGTGTGCTGGTAATCCTAATAAACCCCCCCAAAAATCAAAGGTGGGTTGGCCAACCCCTTCCTCATTTATTTTGTGGCTGCTGGGGTGTGCACACAGATTCTGCTGGCACCTGGAAGTCCTGGTGATGCAGAAAAATGGAGATTTTGGGAGTTTTCAGCCCTTGCTCTCTTCTTTCTGCCCCTGGCACTGTTCACTGAGCACATCCCCTGGGTGAGAAAGCCAAAGATAACCATGGTGCTTCCTCATTTCAGAGCAGGGATCCAACCAAAGGGCTCTTCCTGAAGAGCTGAACCTTGAAAAAAAAAAAAATGATGCCCTGCTTTTGATTTGCACCCAGATAGAATATTGAAGATTTTCTCACTGTTTCCCTGTCTCATATTCCACCTCTTTGGGACAAAACCTGCCCTGGGTAAAGTGAGAGGTCAGGTGTCAGTAGTGAGTGGTGGTTATGGTTAACTTAAAGTGTTTCTATTTATTTAAAGTGTTTTTGCTCATTTAAAGTGTGAGGAGGAGATGCTGCAGAGCCTCCTGCAGTGGGATGGCTGAGTCTGGGCTTGAGGAGCATCTGCTGGGAGCAAGAAATGAGAGCTCTTTATTGATTCCCTTAGAGATGCAGGGAGATGCCTGAAAATATGACTGCAATAAATAATTGGGAGCAGTGCTGGAGGGTGAGGGTGTGTTTGCTGTCTCTGTTCTGAGCAGGCTGGATGGAAATGGGCAATTTGTTCTTCAGATTCTCTTAACAAATGAGGGGGATGAGCCATGACACCTGATTTTCTACAGCTCTGGGTACTTACCAAGTGCATCATCCTCATCCTTGGAAGCTGAGAGTTGTGTGGCTCAGCTTAAAAGCTTTTTCATTTTTGGTTGAAACACCTGAAATTCACTCAGTGACCCCAGGCATTCTCTGAGACTCAGTCACTTCAAACACTTCCTCCTCCTCCTTCTTCCTCCCTCCTCCTTCTTCTTCCTTCTCCCTCCTCCTTCTCCTGCCTCCTCCTTCTTTCTTCTCTCCTCCTCCTTCTTCCTTCCTTCTTCCTTCCTTCTTCCTTCCTTCTTCCTTCCTCCTTCTTCCTTCCTCCTCCTTCCTCTTCCTCCTTCCTCTTCCTCCTTCCTCTTCCTCCTTCCTCTTCCTCCTTCCTCTTCCTCCTTCCTCTTCCTCCTTCCTCTTCCTCCTTCCTCTTCCTCCTTCCTCTTCCTCCTTCCTCTTCCTCCTTCCTCTTCCTCCTTCCTCCTCCTCCTTCCTCCTCCTCCTTCCTCCTCCTTCTTCCTCCTCCCTCTTCCTCCCAGCCCCATGCTGCCACATCCTGGATGCACATGGATAACTCTTCTTCTGGGACCAGTTGCATACTGGTGGGGAGCAAGGACATCCCCATCTCCTTGCCCTGCAGCTCCCCAGTGCCTCCAGAGTCTGACTGGGATGGTGACACTGGGGGGGATCAGTTGGGGACATTAAAATGGATTAATTTGCCCAGGTGGCCAAGAAGGCCAATGGCATCCTGGGCTGGCTCAGGAACAGCGTGGCCAGCAGGTCCAGGGAAGGGATTCTGCCCCTGTGCTCAGCCCTGGGGAGGCCACAGCTTGAGTCCTGTGTCCAGTTCTGGGCCCCTCAGCTCAGGAAGGAGCTTGAGGTGCTGGAGCAGGTCCAGAGAAGAGCAAGGAGGCTGGGAAGGGATCCAGCAGAATTCCTGTGAGGAAGGGCTGAGGGAGCTGGGGGTGTTGAGGCTGGAGAAGAGGAGGCTCAGGGGAGACCTCATCACTCTCTCCAACTCCCTGAAAGGAGGTTGGAGCCAGGGGGGGGTTGGGCTCTGCTCCCAGGCAGGTATCAGTAAGACAAGAAGCCATGATCTTAAGAATTTTTTCCTAATATCCAACCTAAAGGTTTAGGTTGGATATTAGGTTTAGGTTGGATATTAGGAAAGAATTTCTTTCTGGAGAGGGTGCTCAGCCATTGGAATGGGCTGCCCAGGGAAGGGGTGGATTCTCCATCCCTGGAGATATTTCCAAAGAGCCTGGATGTGGCACTCAGTGCCATGGGCTGGGAACCACGGGGGGAGTGGAGCAAGGGTTGGACTTGATGAGCTCTGAGGTCCCTTCCAACCCAGCCCATTCTAGGATTCTATGAATTGGGACAAAAATAACCCAAGGAAAGGTTGCAGGGGCTCTGGCTCAGGGAGCCAGGAACCAGAAGGCAGGAATATCTCCTGGAGGATTCACCCATCCCTCAGAATTGCCTCTGTTTGCTGAAATGGGAATTCTCAGCCTGGCAAAGTCCAACTCCAGTGAGCCCAACCTGCCTGGAGCTTCCTGCAACCCTTGGATGCTGAAGCAACCCTGTAATCAAATCTCAATTCCCCATCCATGCCCCAGGGACTCCCTTTAGGGGGCTGCTACTTCCCTTGCAGTGTTTATCATTTTAAAGATGATCACACAGTGTTTATCTTCACCTTGGGGAAAACACTGAGCAGTGATGAGCTTTGTTTTAGCTTGTAATACAAATGAGATTGATAGGTTTGCTGGTTTGGTTTGGGTTTTATTTTTTTTTTATCTTATTTTTTAGTTTCAGAGCTGCTCTCAGTGGCCAAATGTCTGAGGCCAAGATTGAACCCAGTGGGTGCCAGGTTATTTTTTCTCAGTGTTTGATAAATCTAAAAGAAATAAACACTACAATTTTAAATAAAAAAAAAAACATCACTGATGCAAAGTTCATGGGAGGCTGATGGGCTGGCAGGTCCTGCTCAGGACTTTACCCATGCAGGAACCCCCCCTGCTCTGTAGGACCTTGGGCTCTGCAGCAGGAGTGGAAGTGGAGGTAATTCTGTGTCAATTTGCTGGTTTTTGGTAAATAAACTTCACTTTGCTGACAAATATTGCTACCACAAACAACACAAAAGTGTTGAAATGGATCAGGGGGTTGCCTTGTCCTCCAGACCTTTGCTGGTTCCCCTGCTAGGGCTGAGCTTCAGTTTGGGGAGATGGATCCAAAATAGGACATTGTGGGGTGAGGGTTGAGGTTTTTTTGGTTTTGTTGTTGTTGTTTTGGTTTGGTTTGTTTTTTGGGTTGGTTTTTTTTGTGCATTTTTCTTTTCTTTTTGTTTTGTTCCCCAAGGGACACAAAATTCCACTTGCAAAAAACCCCTCAGGTGTCAGCCCCCCCTCCTTACCTCCTTCCCTCCCAGCAAAGGACTTTTTTTTTGCTTTTCACAGGGGTTTTTTTGAGCTGTTGGCTCTTTTTCCAAAGAGTTTCTGGAGCTCTCAGTGGAGCACCAAGTTTTGATCCGTGGTCATTGTCTCTTCTCCTTCCCATCCCCAGGATGCCCAACCATCTCCCTGCTTCAGACACTGCTGTCTCATGCTTTAGTCCTTATCTAGAACATGCAGAGCTCTTGCCCTGCATAATCTTTACACTTTATGGTACTTTTTTTTTTTTTTATCTTGGCTGAAAGAGTCACTATTGCCTCTGTAGTGAAATACTTAATGCCCACTGACTTGCTACCCTACCATCCAGACATCTCCAGCTTCCCAGGCTGGGGTGAGATTGGCCTGAGGGGAATTCCTCATCATGACAGCCTTAAAATATCCTGAAAATTTAAGGTAGCAAACCTTGAGTGTCAGGGCACTGCCTGTGTGCCAGAGGATGGAGTTAGGGCACAGGAGGAGAGAGGATATTTCTTGGGAAGAGAGCCCAAAAAAGTTATTCCTGGAGGTTTTTCAGCAGTTTATTTGCTTGGATTACAGCTTGGCATGAACAGGGGGTTGTGGGGTGTTGGAACACGTGCAATTAAAAAAAAAATTAAGTTGACCATTGACAAATTTGCAATCCTGGGATGAAAACTCCCAGGTTTGGGCATTACCTCTCCCTCTGAGCTGTCCTGGTGGTTTTCCTTGTGCCCTTAAAATCCTCTCCATCCCTCAGCCCCCTCTGAGGGGGATACCAGGAGGCAGAAGGACCAGGGGTACCACCCAGAATGATTGAGATAAGCAGAATTTGAGGATTCTGTGGCCAGGGTCTCTCAGGACATCTGACACTGCAGGAGGAGAATATTGCAAACACTTTTAAATCTGTTGTGGGTGCTGGATTTAACCTGACATGGATGGAGTGCACTTTTATTCCCTGGTAAATTGCTGGGTTGAGATTCCTGGATGATTTGGGCTATTTTTTCCCAGCTGTGTGTGAGAAAACTGCTTTTATATGAACTGTCATAACCCAGGGCATTTAAATCACCCTATCTCTGGGGCCATCCCCTTGGTGCAGTTGGCTTTTTTGGAGCTGTTTTGTTGGAGTCCTGAAGGTCGTTGTGTTTCCTGCAGCTCTGAGGGAGTTAACTGAGTGTAATCTGAGGCTGGCACAGCTCAGGCACTCTGCACAAACAAGGGGGTTTTGTCCCAGCCAGGGTGGCACAAAAAGAGCCATGGTTGTGGCCACCCAGCCCCAAAAATTCACAGGGAATTAACATTTCTCTGAAGGTGTGAAGGGAACTGATAGCAGGGAAATCCCCATCCCCGAGCTTCTTGAAGAATTAACACAGGGTGGTGTAAAAATAAGTTGTTTTTTTTTTTTAAATTCCCTCAAATTGTGCTGGAAGTATCAGGTGGGGATCAGGTCATGGTGGAGCTGGGCTGAGCTGCTTCCCAAGGGTTCAATCCATCCTGGGCCAAAGGGTTGTGGTTGATTTTAATATTGCTAAATGGTCAGGAGGATTTTGGGGAGAAATTAGGGCTGAGGATGATCCCCATCAAGAGGCACTTCCCTGGGTGCAGGCTATGCCATCTGATTTTAAATAACCAAAAAGTGGATTTGTGCTGGGAGGTGCTGACAAAGGCTTGGCAGTAGTGATTATGGTTTGTAGCAGCTGATGGGTAATCATGGTTTATATTTGTCAGGTTTTTGAGGTTTTCTGTGTAGAGCTCAAGTCCTTGGGTTTTGTTTTCTGAAAAAAAAAAACCAAACAAACATAAAACTGGGTGTTGAGCTGCTGTCTGGCACCCAGCAAAGCTCTCTGGTTTCTCTTAGTGTAGTGAAGCTCTCAGGGCAACATTTTCCATGAGAGTTTTATTTAAAAAAAAATAAAAAATCAGAGCTCTGGAGTGCTGAGCCCCTCAGTAACTCAGCTTCTGCTTTCTAATCTCCCCCCCAGAAATGAATCAGGTGACTCTTGCTCTCCTTCCTTCAAACAAGCAAGTCAAAGCACAAAAGTGATGGTGTTTTTGTAATGATTTACCCCTGGAAACCCAGAATGTAGCCCTAAAGCAGTTGAAATACCTGCTTATTAATCTGGCAGTGAGAACCTGGGGGAATATTTATATCCATCTGTGAAGTCACTTTTTAACTAGGACACCTAAGATTGCACTGGGGGAAACCATCTGCCTGGATCACACTTTATGGCAAATATTTTCCAGTTGTTTGAACACACAGGATCTGCCTGATAGTTTTATTTCCCTTCAAATACATTTCACAGGGCTGCTGCTCAAAATGTCCATCTCATTTTTCATTGGGTTTTGGTCTTTTTTTTTGGGGGGAATCTGTGAAGGAGAAGATGGAACATGAGGTCTCTCCAGCATCCCAGGATGCTGAGGGTTGTGATAGTGCCCTGCAAAGGAATATAAACCAAACCTGGGAGGGATTTGACACTGACATTAAATAAAAAAGAAATTAAAAAACCCATTTTTCATTGGGTTTAGGTCTTTTTTTGGGAATCTGTGAAGGAGAAGATGGAACATGAGGTCTCTCCAGCATCCTGGGATGCTGAGGGCTGTGACAGTGCCCTGCACTGGGAATATAAACCAAACCTGGGACGGATTTGACACTAAAATAAATAAAAAATAGATGTGAGGATGCTTTTTCACTGTTTAAAGCAGGCAGGTTAGGATTATGGGCATGGCAGTGCAAACTGGAAGAGGTTTTCCAGACCTCATCAGCCCTGCGGGGTGTTCGGGCTGGATGAACACTAAGTTTAGGTTAAAAAATAAAAAAAAAATAAAATGAAATAAAATGAAATAAAATGAAATAAAATAAAGGTAAAAGTGGGGAAACAGCATGGTCCTTTTTTCAGGTGCAAGAAATTCAGGTGTGAAATTTCTGTGCAGGGAGTCAGTCGGGTGAACACATGCCGGTGATGGAAGAACAAACTCTGCCCTGGGTGTTTGTTTTGCACAAACAGTGAAGTTTTTTTTCTCTCTCCCTCTGTACAGGCCCGTGTAACCTGAGCTGTAAAACCTCTGGTTTCTGACTGATGTGTTTTCCTGTGTTCCAGAGCCTTGCCCAGCTAGAGAACCTGTGCAAGCAGCTGTATGAGACCACAGACACCGCGACACGGCTCCAGGCAGAGAAAGCCTTGGTTGAGTTCACCAACAGCCCAGACTGCCTGAGCAAGTGCCAGCTGCTGCTAGAAAGAGGGAGTGTATGTAAAACAATCTAATTGTCCAAGATGTACCTTGGTATTTTGGGCATTGATAAGGGAAACAGCCCCAAGGTCTGGCGTGCAGTGTTTTTATTGCACGCCCCGTATGCTCTCGTGGAGCTCAATTTGTGGGCAGCCTGTGCTAAAAAAAAAAAAAAAAAAAAAAGAGAAAAGCCTTGGCTCTGATGGTTAATTATGCTTCCTACCCAGGGTTGTTAATTTGAGTGTCTTGTGGGCCTTGCTGCATTCTTTGCAGGCTGCCACCTGGACATGTCAAGGTTGAAGTTGGAAACGTGATTCTGGCAGTGGTATTTTATGTGGGCTTTGGGGAGAAAATGGGTCAGAGGGGATAAAACCAACAGGGTTTCTTCTGGAATGTTTCCCTGGAAAATTGCCCCTGCTATACTGTTGCCTTAAAAATAATCCATCAGCTTAAAACAGTGAAAATTAGATCATGTGCTTCAGGATTAGTTTAACAGAAAGGATGTAAAATATGCCAGGAGTAAATCCTGCCTGACTTTTTAAACTTCCTTCTCTTGAAGTGGCCATTTGGTTCTTACTTTGTACCAGCACAGGTAATGTTTAAAATTACTTTGCCACATGATCTTGCAAGGTTTGACTTTCAGCAGAATGCTCATCCAGCTTTCTTATCCATCAGGTTGGAGTCTTGGTCACAAAAATAGGAAACAGTAAGCAGGCTGGAGTAAAGAGTTAAGTTCTCCAGGAGGAGGTGGTGGAGGGAGAGGAGTAACAGTTAATAAACTTAGCAAAGTTGCACAAAGCTGATGATTTCACTTCTTTTGTCTGATTTGAAGTCCAGTGAGTTCAGAGCCAGCTGAACTGAAGCTCCTCTGAGGGAACTAGCAACTGGTTTACCTGAGGACAAATAAATTCATCTATTTGTAAGGGGAATTCCTGAAGCCCAGTTTCATCCTCTGCCTGTGATCTCTTGCCAGAGGGTTAAGAGGTTTTCTGTTCAGTCTGGGACCAGACTCACTCTGCACCCAACTGTCCTTGGGAATGTTGGAATAAACAGGTTTCCTCCACCTTGGACACTGAGCTTTGCACAGTGCTCTATATTACAGTCATTAACATGCACAAGATTTGTCCTTTTCCTGGCTGTAATTCATGGCCAGAGGTTTTAGGTGGTTGAATGCCATCATTTTTGTCCCTGAATTAGATTACAGTTCAGTGGGCTGGGTGCTAATCTGGAAGCAATAAATTTCAACCTGTGTTTAGCAGTCAAGTGGAAGCTGCAAGTGCTCCTTAATGTCCAGTCCCAGAGTGCTGTGGCTCAGAGGGGTAGTTGTCTTTTCCAGGTAACTTCCTGTAGGTTAACTATGTTTGCAGCTTTACTCCTACCTCCAGTGCTGCTTCTGCTCTTTAGAAGCTTTTCCTTTCTTTCTTAAAGAATTTCTTCAAGTATTTTGCTCACTTGGTGCCTTTAGCATCTCGAATATTTAGACTCCATTAACTTAACGCTTGCAACTCAGAACTTCCAGAGAGCAATTAGCTTAAAATCCAGCATTGCTACTCAATCTTTTGAAGTGTGCAGTAAACTTCTGTTTGTGGGGTTGTTTTTTTTTCCCTTTGCAGTCATCCTACTCCCAGCTCCTGGCAGCTACATGCCTTACCAAACTGGTGTCACGCACAAACAACCCCTTGCCCTTGGAACAGCGAATAGATATTCGTGAGTACAATTTCATTTTTTTTACTTTTTTTTTAACCAAGCTCGTGATGCAAATGTTTGTGGATGACTTTTCATCCCTGCTTTACAGTTTGGGTGTCCTGAAAGGCAAAAAAGCTTTTCCCTTTCACCTTCACCTCCAGCTAACAGAATTCAAGGCTGAACACGCAGAATTTTTCCAGGTGGAAGGGGATGGTGACTCTGTGGTCTTGTGAATAAGCCAGTTGCACTTGATAAATTTCTTTTGGAGTACAAGATATGCAGGGGGCTCGTCTCTTCTGAGGATTCTCTAAACTGAAAATCCTGGATGGGTCTTCAAAATATCATTCAGAGTATTTCCCAAGGTCACAGCACTCTGCTGGAGCACGGCTGATACTTCCTGTGCTCCAAGGAAGGAGTCTGAATTCCATTTTAATCTTTCTTTTTTACAAATGATGTGGCAGATGATGATCCCTGGGGAAAGGTCTTGAAATGTTTTGAGTTTTCCTTGCTGTTTTATCTGATGATACCAAACAAGTCAGGCTGGTGGGGAGGAGCTCTCACTTAACCACTTCCCAGATCTGTTCCACACCTCCACGGTGCTAAAGGCATAAGTAAAAGATCAGCACTGTATCCAATCCACTACTGTACTGATTTTTATGTAAAAAAACCCCAAGCTTTTCCTAACAGTGTCCCCATCTTTGTTCCATCTGCTGAGGTTTTGCCCCCAGCAACCTCTTCTCTGTGTTCCAGGGAACTATGTGCTCAACTACCTTGCCACGAGGCCAAAGCTGGCAACGTTTGTCACACAAGCACTCATCCAGCTCTATGCCAGGATCACAAAGCTGGGCTGGTTTGACTGTCAGAAGGATGAATATGTCTTCAGGAACGTGATCACAGATGTCACAAGGTTTTTACAGGTCAGATTTTGGTGCAAGGTGCACACACACCTTGTGGGGTTGGAAAGTTGATGCATTTTCAGCCACTGATTTGCACTCTCTCTCCAGTCTCACCTGTGCTTTTGTTGGTTGAATAGTGACTACCAAGGCTAAGCAGCTGACAACTGGCAGGACAGGTCAGGTTTTTTTTGTCATTTCAAGCTTGGTGGGGCAGGGATTTACTCCTGGCAGCTGCCAGCAGGAGCATTCAAGGCAGGACACATCTTCTGGCCTTCCAGTTGCACAATTCTGCTGCCAGAATCCCAAACTTCAATACACCCGTGGTGATCAGTGCAGAATGGCAAACAGGAGGGTTTATTGTGTACAGGGGAAGTACCTGCAGTGCTTGACCTGGTTTTTATTCATTACAAGGGAGATAGGCCCATGAAAAGCATTCTTGATATTTATTTATTGATATTTATCACAACAAAATGCAGCTTAGGGCTGGGGTGTTACACAAGTTCTTGTTACCAGGTTCCTTTAAAATGTTGTCACCACAGGACAGGGTTTCAATCTCCATTTTATAGGTAGAAGGTTACATTTTTATCCACAGCTGTCTCCAAACTGAGGCTTCCTCCCAGAGAGATCAGGAAGTCCTGGAACACTGTAAATGCTGATTTAGAAGCTCTGAAATTTAGCCCAAAATCAGAAGTTGGAGGAGGAGAGCAGAAGAGGTCAAAATGGCCAGAAACTTTTTCCCAGTGTGAAAAAGGAGATGGGATGTGGATAAGGCTTTAGTTCTGGAGTAGTGGTCTGTGGGCATTCAGAAAATAGGCTAAGTCCTGTTATTTTAGGCATTTTCAGATGAAGCAGGAGCTAGAAAGTGTTAAGTAATTTCAGATCATTTCCCTTTCTGGGCTGGTAACTCTGTCCCAGATAGCTCAGAGGTGCTCTCAGCTGAAATGATCAGAGGTGGATTCCTCTCTCTGCCAGCCTGTGACATGGGGAATGTGCAGGTTTTTAATCAGGAACCTAATTAATGGTGTGAAGATCTCCTTGCTGTGTTCAGTTTGAGATGCTCTGCTCCCCTTTGCTCAAGTTACCTCTTCTGCCTCCACTTCTTGAAAGGCTCCAGCAAGCTGCTTCTGGCCAAATATTGCCAGGGAAATACTCAGGCTGTCACCTGGAGGTGACTCCAGTGAAGAAGTGGCCAAAGATCCCCAACCTAAATACTTTTTAATTTCTCCACTGCAGCCACGTTCAGGTTTTGGTGCAGGAGATGAGGGCAGATTGTGCAGAAGGTGCAAAGCAAGGTGTTTGCAGAGTTTTCCCAGAGTTTTCAGCTGGCAACTTCAGTGCTGGTCCTGCTCTTGCAGAAACATCCACAGCTTTTACCACAGCCTATGTTAAAATTAAAAAAAAAAAAAAAATCTTCCCAGAGTTGAGGCTTAACAAAAATGTTGATTAAATTATTTCTTATTTATTTATATTATATTATTTTATTATTTCTATTATTATTTATGATTAAATTATTTTTATGTTTTAGAAAAGGAGTCTATTTTTATTACCTCATGTCACCAAACCCTTTAGGACCTTTTGCACTTTAAAAGCACATTTTAAACTCTCTGCTTGGTGTTGCTCATGGGCTTCTTTCCAGACACCAAACTACAAAGGTCTAAAGCATTTCTAGACAAACATGGCTAAAAATCTTCTGAGCAGAAAGGTCTTTGGATGATGGGGCAGCTTACTGGAAGCCTCCTGGCTCTAACTGCTCTCCCTGTGCCCTTTCCTTCCTCAGGATAGTGTAGAGCACTGCATCATAGGAGTGACAATCCTGTCCCAACTAACGAATGAAATTAATCAAGTAAGTGCTACAGCCTTCCTCAGTGAAGTAAGTGTCCAATTTTCTCATTCATATTGTTGTGTCCTGCTGTGTGTCTGTGCATTGTTTGGATTATGGGGGTTTTTTCTTTTTTTTTTTTTCCTCTTTTTTTTCTTTTTTTTTTTTTTCCTTTTTTTCTTTTTTTTTGTTTTTTTTTTAAGTGGGGAGGGGGTGTTGTGGCTGCTTTTGTTTGTTAATTTTTCACAGTCACTGCTGTGGCAAGAGGCTGAAACCCTTCTGTCCTGAGGAACTGTTTTGTTTCACTGGCATCTCCCATCTCCTCTCATATTGGGATGTAATATTCAGAGATGAAGAAGGGCAGGGCAGTGCTGAGCAATTAGCTGAGCAATTAGCCAAACTTCCCAGGGTGAGGACAAAGCCCCAGGGATGTCCCCAGCACCTTCTGCTGTCAGTCCCTGTGCTCTGGCCCAGCTCACAGCATCCTTGTGCCAAGAAGTGAATGGAGTGTTCCCCCCTCTGGGATGACCACAGAGATGAAACAAAGAGGAGTTGTCAAATTGTGCAGGTTTTTAAAAAATCCTTTTCATTCAGCACTAAAATTCCTAGTGTTCCCAGCAGGTAGTTCTCAAATTCTTCTGGTTTTCTCTAATTTTGCTAAGATAGCCAAGCTGCTGGGTGTTGGTTTTTATATTAATATCTTTGCTAAGGAAACTAACCTTTCCTTTTTGGTATTACATTGACTAATCCAGGCATTGGAACAGAGAGATCCCTGAGTGGGATCTGAAGGATGATTACAAGTTGTTTTCAGAACTGGAAATGGAGGAGAAGGTTTTTTCCTGGACAGGGCAAAACACCAATTTCTTCTGCTGGATTTGATGAAGTTCAACATTTCTGAACTTCCCTCTGCTGTAACCTGAATGGCTACTCCATACCTTGCAGACCCCAAAATTGGTTCCATTCTTCAAGCCTGGCTTGATCAGTAAATCCTAACCCACAGATCTCCTCCTGATGCTTAAGCCAAGTCTTGTTAGTGCTGATTTCCTTGCCCAGGCTTTTGTACAACCCTGAGTTCATCTCTGCAGAGGCTGAAAATAAATCTGTTTACCTCTGTAAAGGAGGATGTGTCTGTCAGCATCTCTGTGCAGGGCTCCAGCTTCTGCTTGGAGAGCAACCAGCACAGAAACTGTCACCAGAGCCTCAGCCTCTACAGGTGGATGCTAAAATAAACAAGGAATTTAAAGACAAAAAAATATCTTCTGTAATATCTTGGGTATTAAATCTGCCACAGTTTGCTGTCCACTCCTAGATGTGCTTTGTGCCATGAGATGCACAGGGAGGGATTGAGTGACTCATCTTGGAAAGCCTAAAACTGCCATTACTTGGGAAATAATAAATCTGCCAACGTGCCCACTCGTCTGAGCAGGGTCATGTACATGTACACAGCAAAAAAAAATACCCAAAACCCCCTTCTAGGGCTTCTCTTTAGGCTTTTTTTTTAATTTATTTTAAACTTCCAACTGCATTGCATGAGAGCTGAATTTTCTAGAGCTCTGTTACTAAAGCTTTTGTTCCAAAAACTAACAGAACAAACAGAAGAGAGTGCTAGTAAGTGTTTTGAAAGATCAGATTTCATCCTGCAAGTACTGCACAGACTTGCCCAGGGGTACTGAGTGTCCACTGCATTGTAGAAATTCTCTGATTTAAGCTACATGATGGTAAAGAAAAAGGAAACATTTACCACGAGATTTCTGATAACCATGGAGGGAGAAAATAATGCTCATTTTCTTAAAGACCCTGAAATCTAACAGCAGGAGCTGAGGGATGGTAATTCAGACAAATTTAGGACCAGTTCTGATCTGCCACCAGCTCCTGGGTGATGCCAGGTTTCTTTTTCTCACCTGGGATATAAGAAACAAGAGGGTTTGCATGCTCCATGGGGTTGTTGGGAAGGTTCCAGTGAGGTCTGCAGAGCCCAGAGCTGGTTCCTGCAGGACTGGGTGAGATGGGTGCATTTTCTAAGGTTAAAAGAGAGAGAGAGAGTAACAAAAAGCCTGGAGAAAAT
Organism: Heliangelus exortis; assembly: GCF_036169615.1. NCBI lineage: Eukaryota > Metazoa > Chordata > Aves > Apodiformes > Trochilidae > Heliangelus > Heliangelus exortis. The sequence continues at coordinate 1,091,986 of NC_092451.1, read as the reverse complement.
GGAGCTTCAGGTTGTGTGCCTCTGCACTGCAAGATGAGCCCATCCCATGATAACCACCTGCCCATCAGATAATTCATCCTGGGCAAGTGGAAATCCCAAATAAATAGCAGGAATGTGAGGTATTGCTTCACTTTTCCTAGAAAACAGCTTGTGAAGTTGTGCTGGCCCATCAATCAGCTGCAGGCTTTGTTATCCCAGTATAAACCAGTATGTGTGTCTTCCAGTATAAACCAGTATGTGTGTCTTTGCCAGCTTTTTGGGCTGATAGGGTGAGAGGTGCAGACCTGGAGTTTGTCACAGACCAAGTCCCTGGTTAACTCTCCTTCCAGTTTTCTTCTCCTCTGTGCAGGTTCAGGAGGGGCTCTCTAAGTGGTAGTAGTTGACCCTGGGTCTGCCCAGCAGCTTCAGGTAGGATTTTGATTCCTTAGGAGTCTGGAGCCTTTTTAAAAAGCAGCCTTTCAAGTTTCTGAAAGGACTTGTAGTGCTGTTGAAAATCCTGCTGGTTGGAGGAGAGACTGAAATGAAGAATAAACCCAACCCTGCTGCTCACTCAAAGGTGCAAAGCCCTCTCCTCAGCCAGCATGGGACCTCATCCATGGAAAAGCTGCTCTGGGAAGGGACACCTGGATGTCCCAGTGCTTAAAGGGTTCCTGTGGGTTCTGCTGGTCCTGTTCCCCCTCTGCCCATCAGCTCTAAGCTCTGCTTTTCTCTCTGCTCAGGCGGATACCACTCACCCACTGACCAAGCACAGGAAAATAGCCTCTTCCTTCAGAGATTCATCTTTATTTGATATTTTCACACTGTCATGCAACTTACTGAAGCAGGTAAGGAACCCATCATTTGTCATCCCTCCTGGGGGCTGTGTGTTGGGTGACAGGGAATGTAGCTCTCCTCGTGCTCAGAGCTCTGGGCTTCTTTTTCAGGAAGGCTTGGACTTAGGTTTGTGTTTAAAAAAAAAAACAAACGTGCCACAAACAGAGAAATAAAACTCTCCAACAGTTCTGATTGAACATCTGTGTCTAGGCCATGAGGCTTGAGTTAAACTTCCCTATCTTAAACCATCAGGAAAGAGATGAGCTGCTGGTTTTTACATGCTTTTGGTTTACTGGAACTGGCAGAGAGGTTTCCTGCAAAATAGGTCCTTGTTTCTTTTTTTAACCCCAGGTTAAAACCCACAGGGTGAGAGAAAAAAATGCTAGTGAAGATAGGCTTGGTAGATTGAGGCTAAAGATTCTTCTTGATGTTCTAAAGCATGATAAATATTGGACTGTCTTGTGGTCCTCAGCTTTTTATTTTGTGCTAATTGTCACACAGGAGTTACCTTGCTTTAAAAATACTTCCCTTGGGGCAAGGCAGCAATGCTGTGCTGGTAGGATTGATTTTTACCCCCCAAAAAAGCAGTTTATCTTTCAGCTGAAGTAGCACGTATGCATTTTGTAGGCAGGTAAATGATCTAAGGAAAACTCTTGATTCTTTATCAGATTTATTTTCTAAAAAGCTAATCTGGAGTTCTAATGATGTCTGCAAGAATAGCCTCTTATGAGAAAGTCTGCCCCAATAAGCTGAGCAGCAGTAGCACAGATTTGATTAGTTTTACTTTTATCCTTCAAGCTGAGTGAAGTGTCAAAGTTGACAAATAGCAGAAAGAGTGAAAAGGAAATTTTATTTTAAAGCTATTCCAGAGTGAGCAGCTCTGGTTCTGTCAGTGATAAAGGTGGATATGTGGGTGTAATTGGAGCTTTTTTTTCTCCTCCTGGTTCCTAAAAGAAGCAAGGCTTGTAGAGTTGTGCTACTCAGCCCTCCCCATCCCCCTGGACCACAACTTTGGGATTCATTGGCTCATTTCAGGTGCATTTGATGGTCAAGGAGAGGTCTCAGAAATAAAGGATTCCTCCAATTTTGTGTAAAGAAGCCCCTGGGGAGGTGCAGGCAGGGCACAGGGTCCTTACAGCTTCCCAGATTTATTGGGAGAAACTTCAGGTGCTGGTGCTCAGCCAGGGGGCACAGGCCAGACCTTGTTAAGCTGCTGTCCCCAGAGCTGCTCCCACACTTTTGTCCTGCCCCTGAGACAAGGCAGCCACAGCTTCTCCCAGGAGGAGGCTTCTTGTTTTCCACCCTAACTCCTAAATCACCTTGCTTTTGTTTCTTGGGATGCTGTGCTTTAAAAACAGGTGGGAATGTTTGCTGTTGTCTCATGCAACATCCTTTTTTTTTTTTTTTTTTTTTCCTGTGATTAAACACCCACAACCCAAGTTATGTCTTTTTTGGGGGTGTGTGTGTGTCTCATAGCAGCTCTGGCAGGTTTGTGTAGATGAAGCAGAAGTTTCCAAGGGGATCCTGTTGGCTGGGAAGGACTGGGCTGCAGGAAACCCAGGTATCCCTAAACCAGGGGGCACCTAGACAGCCCCACAAGGCTCTTGGTGACACAGTGGGGACAGGGAGGGTGACATCCCAGCCACCACTGGCCATGCCTGCTCGGGGCAGTGTGGTGTTTGACTCAAGCTGGCAGAAGTTGAGTTTTTCAAGCATGGAGAGAGAATCCAAAGGGCAGAATCCAAACCTTAGAGAGAATCTAAAGGTCCAGACCTGAGTGCTGTGTTTAAAAAGCACCCAGCATTTTGTGTCCCTTGGGTTCTTTGTGTTACCTGAGAGTGCCCATGTGTAACCAGAGCTGACACAGATCAGCTCTGCACCCAAAGGGAAGTTTCTCCTTCCCTTCCAGGGTGAGGTGGAGCAACAGGATTCCCTGCAGCTGAGTGCTTGTCAGGCAGAAAGTGTCTTCTTGTGTTTAACCTTAATAAGAACTTCCTTATCTCCTGAATCTCACAGGATAATTGCAAGCTGGCAAGGCTGGCTGCCTTCCTCCTGTGAGGTACAAGCCAAGTGATAAAGCAAGAGCTGTCTATTTATTTATCCATCTTATGTAAAGACTGAGCATGTAAATACACATGCTGGCTGTGAAGGGATGAGGGAGCTTGTGGCATTTGATCCTTGTGATTGCCACATCCTGCTTCAAGTTGAACTGCTGCTTCAAACTCAGCTGCCACCTGGATTTTTTTTTTTTTTTTTAACTGTTTAATTTTTACTTTTTTTTAACCCAATGTGTTTTCTAGGCTTCTGGGAAGAACCTGAATCTGAATGATGAAAGCCAGCATGGGCTGCTCATGCAGCTTCTGAAGCTGACACATAATTGCCTGAACTTTGATTTCATTGGCACATCCACAGATGAGTCCTCAGATGATCTTTGCACTGTGCAGATCCCAACCAGCTGGAGATCAGGTAATCCTGGGGGAGGAAGAGGAGCAGCTGGAAGCATGGGTGACTTGTGAAGGACCTCACTGGACTTAACAGAGAAATTTTGTGTGCAATGCCAGAAGTCAAACCTCCCCTCAGCATGATGGCAAATGCAGTCCAGGCTGGGTTGGCTCTCAGGAGCTGTAAAAACTCCTCTACCCTTTTTCAGGCTGACACTTGCCAATTCAAGAAATAGTAAATTGGTTTTGTTGGTTTGTTTTTTTTTTTTTCCTACATAAAACTTAACAAATAACTCAGCACCTGTTCTAAGCATCCTGGCTGTTCTCAGGCAGTTTCACAGATTGGGTTCTTAAAGTCTTTTCCTGTAATTTTGTCTTGGTACCAAGTACCCCGTGGGCTTTTACTTTATTTCTAGGAAAGGCAATTGTGTAGAAGTGTAAAATCCCTGGGAGATTTTCTTAGTGTGGCACTTCATGGCACTTCATGGCTGATGGGTGTTCGACCTCCAGAAAGCAGCAAATTGAGGTGTTCTCAGTAAAATGCTCTCTTCTATTTTCAGCCTTCTTGGATTCTTCGACCCTTCAGTTGTTCTTTGATCTTTATCATTCCATCCCTCCTTCATTTTCTCCTCTGGTAAGTTCCATGTTTTGTTTTTCTTAAACTCCACTACCAGAAAGTGGTTTGGATTTGACCTAAGAGCAATTTGTTTGCTGGAACTCCAACCTCCTTGGCCCTTGCCTGGCTCAGAGCCTGCCTGCTTGCTTTTGGGGAATGTATTGCTCTTTTTGGGGAATGTACCTTAAGTTATTTCACTGCAGTGCCAGGTTGATCCTGAAACCATCCTCTGAATAGGTAGCAAGTCTGGGAGCACAACTGAGGAATGTAATTTCTCCTTCCACACTTGAAAACTGGGCCATGTCCCAGTTGGGTGAGATGGCCAATAGCACAACTGAACTAAAAGTTGCATTATTTCTGCATGGGGAAAAAAAAAATAAATTGCCTGCCGGGCATTTATCTATTGGATAAATATTTTTGATAATTAATGCCACAGTGCAAACATGCCCTTTGGCTAGGGAGGAGAGGGTCCTTGAGAAGCATTTTCTCAGCACTGCTCATTACCCTGAAGGGTTACTTGCTAATTCTGAATGTAGAGCCTCAAATATTCATGAAAGATTTAAACAGTGTGATTCTTTTTTTTTTTCCTACTGAATAGAAATCTAAAGCAATTATGCCTTTGATTGTCCTGCCTCTTTGATCAGTAAATGTAAGAGCCAGAAAGAAGGAGAGGCTTGGCAGCTGAGCAGGTAGAGCTTGTGCTGGTCAGAGGAGATGGGGATTTGCCTCTGGATAGGGATTGCAGGGTGCTGGGTACAACTTACTGCCCCTGCTCTTCAAAACCCCCTCACCAGCCCCTTCCTGCTGCAGCTGCACCCTTGGAATTTACCCTGGATTTCAATTTACTGGTTTTTCTTGCCAGCCATCTTGCTTCTGCAATCCTTCTCCAAGTAGTCTGTGGTGTTTCCCACCTTCCCCTGCCAGTCCTGGTGTATCTGCAGTCTCTCCATCTGAAGAAATCCCATGTTTGGGAGCAGAGCTGGGAGCACACACAGTGTCAGGGTGCAGATGATGTTCCTTTGGGTGATGTGGTTGTTAACCTCTGCTGTAATTTGTTTTTACACAGACTACAGAGAACTGGGAAGATGAAAGAGATCCTGGGTAGCATGCAAAGGAGCATCAGATTTAAATGATTTGTCGGGTGGTGGAAAGGAAATGTGATGTTAATTTCATTCTTCTCATCTCCCCCTTTTTTTATTCCTTCCCCTCAGGTTTTATCCTGCCTGGTGCAGATAGCTTCTGTACGCAGATCCCTCTTCAACAACGCAGAAAGAGCAAAGTTTTTATCTCACCTCGTTGATGGGGTGAAAAGAATACTGGAAAACCCCCAGGTGAGTCCTTCAGGTGCAGTCAGGGGGGCAGTGAGCACTCCTCCTGCATCCAGTTCCATCACCAAAACCACTCCCGAGCTGCCCTGGCGCTGCAACTTCCCCACCTTCTCAATCCCTCCCCTCTGATTTTTTTTTTTTTTTTTTTCTTTTTTCTCCTCTCAGAGTTTGTCAGACCCAAATAACTACCACGAGTTCTGCAGGTTGCTGGCCCGTTTGAAAAGCAATTACCAGCTGGGGGAGCTGGTGAAGGTGGAGAACTACCCCGAGGTCATCCGACTCATCGCCAATTTCACCGTCACCAGCCTGCAGGTACAAAAGGTTCCACTCAGCCTCCTCCCCCCACTCCCCCCCCCCCGTCTCTTTGTGCCTCCTCTTGACACCAAACTCTAACCCTCCAGGCTGTTTTCTGTCCCTTAATTCACTTTGTGTTATTTTTACCACCATCACCACACCACCCCCCTGCAGACTGTAACAGAACCCCGTGGTGCAGCCTTGATTATTCCGTGAATTCCTGCTGAATGGAGCAGGGTGTGGGGGTTGCTGTGCCTCCAGAGGTTTTCCATGGCCTAGCAGGGGGAAAAAAATAATAAAAAAAAAAAAAATTGCTTGTTAAAGAAGGCTTATTTTTAGAATTCTCTATCCCTTCACTATTAAAATGCCATCGCAGGGATTGTTAACAATCTGAATATCATGTCACCTTCCCACTGAGGCTTCCACTGGCATGCAGCTTGTAACTACACCCCTGCACAGAGTATGCTTAAAAAAACAATCATATACCTTACATAAAACCTCTGGAGTATGCTGAAAAAAACAATGATATACCTCACATAAAGCCTCTGATTGTTACATTTCAGTATTTAGCTGGACAACAGCTTTAAACTGTGCTTTTGGGCAGCTGTCTGCAGCACCCCAGTTTGAGCTGGGCAGTAGTCTGAGACTTGTGATTGCCACATCCTGTTTAAAGCTGAGCTGCTGCCCCAAACTGAGGCTCAGGCTCAGCCCAGGAGCTCAGGATTATCCCTCAGTCTCCACTCCAGGCTGATGATGCCCTGAGAGCTGAGGTGGGGCTTAAAATCCCCACAAGCAGATCACCAGAGCTTTTAGGTGCTGCCCCATCAGTGCTCCGTGAGCCAAAATAAGGTGGGTAAAATACTAATGAAGGTTGTAACCTCCTGGTTTCCTTCCTCCTCTTGGCTCCTGGTAGCACTGGGAGTTTGCCCCCAACAGTGTTCACTACCTGCTGAGCTTGTGGCAGCGCCTGGCTGCGTCTGTGCCCTACGTCAAAGCCACAGAGCCCCACATGCTGGAAACTTACACCCCAGAAGTCACAAAAGCTTACATCACCTCCAGGCTGGAGTCTGTGCACATCATCCTGAGGTAAGCACAGCAGAGAGCTTGGCAGCACCTCTGCTCAGCACCTCCAGAGTGGGTTGCTCCTACAAAGAATAAGACCGGGGCTGCAGGAAGTGGTGTGAATCACCAGAGGATTTCTAAGGGAGGTTTAACCTAAATCCCATGGTCTGTCTCTCCTAAAAAAGTTCTTCTTTATTTTTTTTTTTTTTAATCTCAATCTCCAATGCCTGAGCTTGGTCTGAGTGGTCTGTGTGTTATGGGCACAGCCTCAGACATCTGCTCCATACCATTTACATTCTGAATTGCAGAGAGAAATAGGGATCCAAAGATTTTAGATCTTTCCTGGAAGGTGGCACGAATTACACTTATAAGTATCTTCTCTTTGGTTTTTTATTTCACCTTTTGAGTGCAGGGGCAGCCTGCAGGACTCTGTTGCAGTGTCTGAGTTTGTGTGGGATGAATTCTGCAGTTTGTGTGCTTGTATTTGATGAAAACAAATGGTCAGATGTAGACAAATAATGTCTCTCTTAAGGTAGACTGATTGTCTTGTCCCTTTTTAGGTATCTAGCAATGCAGGGGAAGAACAGCAGGTTTAGCTCAGCCAGCTTTGAAATAAACTTATTGTTGGGGTCAGTGCATTTAGAGGAAAAAGCAGCTAAAGAAAAGCCAGAGGAAAAAGCAGAAAGATGGAAAGCTTTACACAGCCAGCCAGGCAGAGAGCTTGATGGTGGCACTGCACATTCCCTTCCCAGACCTGGATAAATGTTGAAGATGTAAGAAGAGCTTACTCATCCCAGGTTCTGATGGCCTTTCCACCTGAGCCACAGCTCTTCTTGGGATTTATGGCTGCAGCAATGATATTATTCCATGGATCTCTGTAGCTCTCATCCTGACAAAGAGCAGAGGCAGAGCCTTCGGTCTTGTACGCCTGGAACAGCATCCTCCACCTGATAGAAATGATGTTATGAATTAAGCTGTGTCTACCCTTGAAGTCCTTTTCTGATGTGTTTTCTTGCTGCTTAGAGATGGTTTGGAGGATCCACTGGATGACACTGGCCTTGTCCAGCAGCAGCTGGATCAGCTCTCCACCATCGGCCGCTGTGAGTACGAGAAGACCTGTGCTCTGCTGGTGCAGCTCTTTGACCAGTCAGCCCAGTCCTACCAGGAGCTGCTGCAGAGTGCCACTGCCAGCCCCATGGATGTTGCAGTACAAGAAGGTGAGGCTCTTTGGAAAGCTTGGGAGCTTGCACTAAGTTGTCCCCTTCTCAAAAGAACCGTTCCAAAAGCCTGGAGTCCTGGTGAGACCCAGCAGTGGGCAGACAGATCTCCAACACTTCCCCTGGAGAAGTGCCTGGATGGTGTTAGGACATTTTTTGGCTGTGCACACCCACTCCCAACACAGGCACTCTGCTGGCTGAAGACAGCACTGTCCTACACCTGACTCCATTCCTTTTTGGGGAAGATGTGGTACATTTTGCCCCTGTGCTCATCCCTGGTGAGGCCACAGCTTGAGTCCTGTGTCCAGTTCTGGGCCCCTCAGCTCAGGAAGGAGATTGAGGTGCTGGAGCAGGTCCAGAGAAGAGCAAGGAGGCTGGGAAGGGATCCAGCAGAATTCCTGTGAGGAAGGGCTGAGGGAGCTGGGGGTGTTGAGGCTGGAGAAGAGGAGGCTCAGGGGAGACCTCATCACTCTCTCCAACTCCCTGAAAGGAGGTTGGAGCCAGGGGGGGGTTGGGCTCTTTTCCCAGGCAACTCTCAGCAAGACAAGAGGGCACAAGAGGTCTCAAGTTGTGCCAGGGGAGGTTTAGGTTGGACATTAGAAAGAATTTCTTTCTGGAGAGGGTGATCAGACATTGGAATGGGCTGCCCAGGGAAGGGGTGGATTCTCCATCCCTGGAGATATTTCCAAAGAGCCTGGATGTGGCACTCAGTGCCATGGGCTGGGAACCACGGGGGGAGTGGAGCAAGGGTTGGACTTGATGAGCTCTGAGGTCCCTTCCAACCCAGCCCGTTCTATGATTCTATGATCTCCTTGCCCAGTCTTTCAGAGACAAGTCCTGAGGATGTTTCCCCATCCACAGGTGGTCAGCCCTGCCCCATCCCTCTCCTGGCTGAGGCAGGACACGTTGTGCTCATCTGAACCTTCCCACTGGTTATGTGGCAGAAACCTCCTGCTGGTGGTTGGTGATGAGTAACTGGGAGTGGGGTTTTCCCCTGGAAGCCCAGGAGGAAGGAGATGTCTGTCTGCAGCTTTGGGTGGGTTCAGTGAGGTTTTCTTCTTGCACAGCTGGTTTAGGAATTGCTGAACACTGGCCATGAAGAGGCTGTGCCTTTGGAGGCTGAGGTGTAGCTGTGCTCAGACCCCTCTTTAATAAAGGAGCTCCCCTTTTTTGGGGAGGAGTTGGGCACATCAGCACAAGGCTGGAAACTCTTCCTGTTCCTTCTGAAGCAGCATTGCTGAGCTCACACAGGACAGTGGGGGGGGGGGGGGTTAATTTATTTTTTTTTTTGTGAGCACAACTCCATATGATGTCTGCCTCACCAGCCACATGTACTGGGAAAGAATGGCTCCTGCTAACACCTGTACATGTTTAAATACATAAAAACAAGGAGGTGGCTTTCAGCAACAAAGAGCTTCAGACCTGGCATTTGTGTTTCTTTTCCAGTTCAGTCGTGCCTGTTCTCCACCAGGTGGAGAGCTGAGTTATTTTGCTGTAGGTGGGGCACTGAAGCAGAAAGCTCCTCCTTGTTGGGTCCTGGTTTGGCCACAATGGAATGGCCAAGTCCTCAGCTCCCTCTGCAACGTGTGTGACGTGTTGGATCCTCCTGCCCTGTATTGGGTCCTCCTGCCCTGTATTGGGTCCTCCTGCCCTATATTGGGTTCTCCTGCCCGATATTGAGTTCTCCTGCCCTATATTGGGTCCTCATGCCCTGTGTTGGCTTCTTCTGCCCTCTGTTGGATCCTCATGGTCTCTGTTGGGTCCTCATGGCCTCTGTGGGGTCCTCATGGCCTCTGTTGGGTTCTCATGGCCTCTGTTGGATCCTTCTGCCCCCTGCGGGGTCCTCCTGCCCTCTGTGGGGTCTTCATGGCGTCTGTTGGGTTCTCATGGCCTCTGTTGTATCCTCATGGCCTCTGTGGGGTCCTCCTGCCCTCTGTGGGGTCCTCCTGCCCTCTGTGGGGTCCTCATGGCCTCTGTGGGGTTCTCATGGCCTCTGTTGGGTTCTCATGGCCTCTGTTGGATCCTCCTGCCCTCTGTGGGGTCCTCATGGCCTCTGTTTGGTTCTCATGGCCTCTGTTGGATCCTCCTGCCCTCTGTGGGGTCCTCCTGCCCTCTGTGGGGTCCTCCTGCCCTCTGTGGGGTCCTCCTGCCCTCTGTGGGGTCCTCATCTCCTCTCTTGGTTGCAGGGCGCCTGACCTGGCTCGTCTACATCATCGGGGCAGTGATTGGTGGTAGGGTCTCCTTTGCCAGCACGGATGAGCAGGATGCCATGGATGGAGAGTTGGTCTGTCGGTAGGGATGGAATCAACAAATGGGATTCCTGTTGGGAAGCTGCCCAGGCTCTGCTCTCTTCCCCTCTTCTCACTGTAAACAGAACAGGATTGGGATTGGCCACCCAAAAAGTGGGGATTGGGTAGAGCCAGGTGGCCAAGTTCTGCTCTGGCTTGGCTGAATTTGGGCAAATCTGGGCTGGAAGGAAGAGAGTGAGGGGAAGAGGGTGTAAGGGGAATTACACTGGGCTTAAATGCTGCTGGAGTTCTTCTGGAGTAGAACTAAATGCATTCTAAATGCAAAGAACTCCAGTTCTTTGCTGGGCTGGAGGGAAAAGTCTTTCTCTCCTTGTTAATAATCCAAAAGTGGGTTTTGTCCTTAAAGAAGCTGTCAATATTGCAGTTACTCTCAAAACTTTATAATGTCTGTTAACACGTGCTGGGTTTCTGGGAGGGTAAATCCTCTCCAGTGAAAGATTTATTTGATAGATATGAACAACCTCGAGTCACACTGGGAATGCTTTTCCAGTCCAGAGCCTAAGTGCTCTGCTTGGGAGCTGGGATAGCAAAGGAGCTCAACTGGAAGCTGGCCTCTTGGTGAGCCAGCAGGTAACATCAAGCTCTGGCTTCCCAGGGGTTACTGAAAAGGAAATGGTGAAGCCCTTGTAGATATTTCAGCTCCCTTTAGTGCCAGCATGGATGGGAGATGCTCACAGAAGTCTGTTTACATTTTATCTTCTTTCCCAGTCCTTGTCTGGGGACATTAAAAAAAGAAAACCATTGGGTTTGCCCCCTGGGTCTGTTACTTCCCTTAAAAATCCCTCCAACCCCTTCCTTGCTCCTTGAGCATTGGTTTCTCACAGCAAAAGCCCCCCCAAAGTTGGGGGTGCTGGGCAGTCTGGCTCTTGTGAGGGGAGCAGGAAGGGGTTTCTCTGGTGGCTTTGAGGACACGATGGATCAGTCACTGGGTAAAACACCCAAAACTCCCTTCTGCAGTAAATGAACCCCCAATCCCTGTTGGGAAGGGATGGAGAAGCCTTAGGATGGCCTCGTGCAGAGGAGGAGTGTGTCCCAGCCAAGGGTTTCCTACCAGTTCTGTCAGTTCTTGAGCATTGCCCACAGAAAACCCCAAATCCTGTTGCACGCAGCCTGGAACAGGAACACCACCATGTGCCAGAAATGCCTCGTTTCCTCCCAGTGCCCAGCAGCAAACTGGTTTTCCCACTTCTCCCCAGGGTGCTGCAGCTGATGAACCTGACGGACTCTCGCCTGGCACAGGCTGGGAATGAGAAGCTGGAGCTTGCCATGCTCAGCTTCTTCGAGCAGTTCCGTAAGATCTACATTGGAGATCAGGTGCAGAAGTCTTCCAAGGTAAATCCATCCGTGGTCTGGATCTCTTTGCTCGTTCTGATCCCAGTCCCAGCCTCCCCTTTGTCAATGTAGTGGTTTAGGATTTTGGTTTTCCCGGCTGCTCGGCTCAGTGTGTTCACTGCAGACCTTCAGCACCTTCTGTGTGTGTCAGGAAGGAGCCAGGGACTATGGCAGTGGCTTAAAACTTGAGGCCTGGGTTCAGCTTTGTTACCTGCCAGGTTTCTGCTGGTTTCAGATGAGTCCCTTAAGCCTGGGTGGCTGTGAAAGTGTGCGAGTGGCACCCATGAGAAACCTGAGCTCAGCAGCTGTGCCTTGCTTCCTTGGCTCTAAAGTGAAGATAAATAGCAGTTCTCTCCACCACAAGTGTAGGTTGACTTTAAATGCCTTGGTGCATCTTCAGAGATGCAAAATAAGGTTTTAAATTTAAAAAAAAAAAAAAAAAAGAATAAAATAAAAATTTAAACAATGGCAACGTAATTACTCCAGAATTATGTTCTCTTCCAGTAATCTGTGATCTTCCTTCCCCTCCCTGGAGAATTTGGAGCAATGTTGAGACAAGGGGCTAAGAGTTGCAGACAAATTCACTAAGATAGGAGCAGGACTAACATAGGTGCAAGACTTCACTAACATAGGTGCAGGAGCACAGTTGCCACATCCCCTTTCCTTGGGAAAAACAAGTGCCCAGCTTCCACACACAGCATCTGAACCTGCTAGGGCTGATTTAGGGAAGCCCAGAGAGTTCACCCTCTAGGACATGCATCCCACAGAGGGAGAACAAGCCAAAAACCACCCCCAAATAATCCTTGGCCACGTCTTGTTTTGTTGACAGCTTTTAACCTGGTGTTGTTCTCTCCTCCCTCCAGCTCTACCGCCGTCTCTCCGAGGTCCTGGGCTTGAATGATGAGACCATGGTCCTGAGTGTCTTCATAGGCAAAATGTAAGTGCTCCTGCCTGCTGGCATCAGAGCTTCCAGGGTTTCATTGAAGGTGGAACCAGGAAAACTGAAATACAGGGGAGTGTTGGTCAGTCTAAAGCTAGCAACATCTGTCTGCTCGAGAGAATCACAGCTTTTGCCAGGGTTGAGGTCACCTGCAATATCCAGGATGATTTATCCACCGTGGATGCTAACCTGGGCTGTGGAGACACAAAAATACACCAGGAGAATGGATTCTTATTCCCAGTGCCTGCTCAGTCAAACCAAAGGCAGAGAGGGGACAGCACTCAGGTTTTTTGTCACTTGACTCTTGGTAATCACCAGCCACGAAAGCTCTCTGGGGAGGGAACTGCTCCTTCAAAGGTTTTCTTTGCAAACCATGCTGTTCAGTTCCAGAGCAGCCCAAGTCCTTGTCTTAAAATCCTTCCAATCTTTGGGCACCCAATTCAGCCTCTTCCTTGGCAGCTCTCCTCTGGACCAAACCTGTCCACTGGCATTTTTTTTTTCTTTTTTTTTTGCCACGTCTTTGGCAGCCTCCTGAGCATTTGGAACCAAATCAGTAGCTCCCATGCTGAGGCCCCAGTGCCCTGTGCCTGGTGCTGTGCAGCCAGTAGCTCCCCCCTCGATTTCTTCAGCATCACCCCTGTCTCTGGGGTGAAATGTGGCTCCCCTGGAAAGAAGCAAGGGCTACTAGAATTCTGCAGCTGACAGTGGATGGTGCAGGTGCAGAATTGCATACGTCTGCATGTAGTCACTGCCGCAGAATTCTCTTACCCTTGCTGCAGAAACCAGCCCTGGAGTGCCACAGAATTCCAAGGGCCTGGGTATGGGCCAGTGTAGCTTGGGACCCAAGTAGTGAAGATTATCTGAAGGATAATTTTTCTAGTCAACCAAATGTAAGTACAGTGATTTTATACCAATCTTTTGTGGCTTGTGATGTCTGTGGTTTCGGTGGAGGGTGGAGCTGATGATGTTGGGTGACTTTTGAGCTGGAAAAATCCACCACACAGCAAAGGGGAAGCTGGGCAAAGCCCTCTGATCCCTCCTTGTTCTCTTCCCTAGCATCACCAACCTGAAGTACTGGGGTCGATGTGAGCCCATCACCTCCAAGACACTGCAGCTGCTCAATGACCTCTCCATTGGATATCCTTTTGGGAAGAGAGACCCAGGTGCTGCTGGAACAGGAGCACTCTGCCTCTGACAGATTCCTGAACCACTTCATCTCTGGGGTAGTGAGAAGAGTGGGTTGGGAGTGGTCAGCATCTCACCTAGCTGGCTGCTTTGTACAGGTTTGGGTCATAATTGCTCTGTAGCTTACATCCCACAGATAATTGGTTTGCAGTCACAGATTATCCTATAGTCCTTCCTGACAACTGAATAAAAATGCTCACTGCAGGACTCTCCTCTATGGGAAACAAGTGGAAGAGAGGCTGGAACATACTGAGTAACACAGACCTAAGTCCTCTTCCAGTTTTGCCCTGGAAAGTGCTTTGCAAGCATTGTAAGAAGTTTTCTGCTGACTCTGCTGCTTCCTTAACACCCTCTGTACATACAGCAGTGTGAGGAAGCTGGTGAAGCTGAGTGCTGTACAGTTCATGCTGAACAATCACACGGTAAGGACTTTCACCTCCTGCTTTTCATCCCTCAGCAGACTCCTCCAGGGAGGAGATAATCCCCTCAGTTTAACACCTGGACACTCTTATCTCTCTCCATCATGCAAGCTGAGCCTCTGGAGACTGTGGTCTGTGTTTCAGCTCTGTGTTCAAACCCTGCCCTGCAGATTTGAGGGGCTGTAATCAGACCCTGGGTGCCCCCAGAAGCTGTGGCTGCCCCATCCCTGGCAGTGTTGAAGGTTGGATGGGACTTGAAGCCCCCTGGGCTGGTGGGAGGTGTCCCTGGCAGTGGCAGAGGTTGGAACTGAGTAGTGAAATGAGGCAGCCAGGTGCCACTAATTGCCAGGTGGGCTTAGCACAAGCTCATGATGCCCACTACCTGGCAATTAGTGGCACCTGGTTGCCTCATTTCACTACAGAACTGGATGAGCTTTAATGTCCCTTCCCACCCAAGACAGGTTGGGATTCCATGAGGACACTTTAATGTGAGGGTCTCTTTCCTCTCCACTCCAGACATTCCTTCTCCAGAGTGAAATGTGGGAGCTGCTCACACTGCAGTTCCTTGGCTCAGCACCCCTGTGACACACCCTGTGCAGACCTGGGGTGCTGGCTGGAAATCAGGAATGTTCAAATGAGCACCTAGAGGCCAGCAGGAGAGTCTCAGAGATTTCTGACTTGGAGCTGTGGCCATTGGGTGCTCTGGTGCTGTAGTGATGGGGCTCCCAGCACCACATCAGAAGCTTTGACCCAGGTGCTGTGTTCCTGGAGCTTGGGGATATTTTTCAATCAGTCCTGTGGCTGGCCCAGAAGCTGCCTTGAGACTTTTGTTGTCTGGAGCTCCTGTTTCTGTGGAGAAGGTGGGCAGAGGGCTGTTTTCCAGCAGCCTGGAGTGTCCCCAGGAGGCAAGGGACCTCAGTCAAAGTCCAGGGAAAACTTCCTGGTTCATCTGCTCCTGGGGAATTCCAAGATGAAAGCTGAGAGCTGGGTCTGTTCCGGGGCACGGTGCCTGTTGCCCTCTGGTGGCCTTTTCTCCCAGCTGGATGTGCTGGGGATGGGATCTCTGGATTCACAGATGGATGTGAAGCTGGCAGAGGGGAAGTGCTGAGCGAGACACCCGTGCAGCTCCGTGCTTCTCACCTTGGCACAGGCTGAGAAGGAGAGGAATGAGGGGACCCTGGACACCTCTGCAGGGTGCTGGTTCTCCTTTAACCCATCTCTTTTTTTTTTTTTTTCCATTTGCAGAGTGAGCACTTTTCTTTCCTGGGCATTAACAATCAGTCCAACCTGACTGACATGAGGTGTCGGACCACGTTCTACACTGCACTTGGGCGTCTTCTCATGGTGGATTTAGGTACTGGAATCTTTTCCTGGGAAGCAGGGCTTTGGGGGTTGGATGCTGGGCTCTGCAGTAGGCTTAGTCCTGCTGCTGAAGGAGCTGTAAGCTCCTGCAGGAAGGATGCTGGACAGGGAGGAACCAAATGGGGTAAGAAAAGGGAGAAGGAAGCAGCTCAGAGATGGGTTTGCTGCCATCTGGCTGGGTACAGGTGGTCCAGAAGTGCACACCAGCAAGGCTGGGGCTAAGTTTTTCCTTCACAATATTCCAAATGTTTTCCTGAGGAGACAGGCTTTGTTCTAAGCTGTCTGCAGTCCTGTGGTCTCTCTGCCTCTGCAGTGCCTCAGTGTCAGGCAGAACTGCAGGGCACAGGGAGGTGCAGTCTGGTTTCTCCTCATTTCCTCTCTTTTTTTTTTTTTTTTTTTTGTTTTTCCTTCCAGGAGAAGATGAGGATCAGTATGAGCAGTTCATGCTTCCCCTCACAGCTGCCTTTGAGACCGTGGCACAGATGTTCAGCACAAATACTTTCAATGAACAAGAGGCAAAAGTAAGTTGAGCAGAACCTTCCCTGCTGCCTGTGCTCTCCTTACTCATTCCCTTAGGAGAGCTTGGACATTTTGGGGCCAGACAGACAGGAGACAACAAATCACTCCCAGCCATTCTGCCCTCTGAATGAGATAAGCAGAGGCTGGGGGGGTGATGGGTGCTTTTCTTTGGGGGTGCAGTGGGGTGCCCCCACTCATAATTGAAGCTGTCAGCCTCCATCTCCTGGGAATGAAATCCCCCAGTGCTGGCTCAAATTAAAGAGGGTTTCTGGGCACTGAAGAGGAACCCTAACTGTCTAACCAGGGCTTGGCATCCATCAGAGAAAGGCTGTGCTGGTGTTGGGATGGGAGGGAAGGGGCTCTGGGGTGGGGGAGCCAGGGAGGGTGAGACTGGGGGGGGTGTCACCTTTTAATGGAGCTTTTTTTTCTGTACTACAGAGAACTTTGGTTGGTTTGGTGAGAGACTTGAGGGGAATAGCCTTTGCCTTCAATGCCAAGACCAGCTTCATGATGCTCTTTGAGTGGATGTATCCTTCTCTTGCCCTGAGACTTGAGTCATCCTGTCTCTCAGAAGGGAGAACTCTTGCTGCTTGCATCCAAATGTCCTATTTTCCCTGTTTTCCCTGGTAAATCCTGGCTAGGGTTTCTCTTCACTCCTGTAGTACTCAGTGTCCTGTCTCTAAGCCCTGAAATAGATTTGACTTGGTCTGTCTGCAACCAAGTCAACCTGCAAATCTGCTCAGAACTCTTGGGCTTTTTCCAGTTGGACCTCAAGAGACTTGACCTGTAAAGCACAAAGGCCTTTATGGGATGGGTGCATCTCAGCATTTTTTCCTCTTGCTCACTGAGCCCAGCACCATTTGGTGGCTTTGTCCCCTTGGTGAGAGCACCAATTCCTCTTTGCCTTTGAAGGTCAGCTGGCTGGTGCTGGCAGACCTCTGCCCTTTGCCTCAAAACCTTTTTTGGTTCTTTTTTTTTTTTTTTTTTTTTTATGTCCTAGTACCAGAACTGTCTCTGCCAACCCCATTAAAGATTTTTTTATTATTATTTTTTTCCTGTGATAAAGCAGACCCCAGCAAGCAGCATCTCTGCTTGACCTTCTGAAGTAAACTCCTTTGCAAGGTTTGGGTGCAGCACACAGAACAGCCCTATTTTAGTCAAATTTGTCACCTTTTCTCATCATGCAAAGCAAGAAAGTTCCTCAGCTTTCACCCTGCAGCTACCCATCCTACATGCCAATCCTCCAGAGGGCCATTGAGCTCTGGTACCATGACCCAGCCTGCACTACTCCTGTCCTCAAGCTGATGGCTGAGTTGGTACATAACAGGTAGGAGCCTCCAGCACCTGCACCCTGCCAGGGATTTGTCTGGCTGCTGCTCCTCTGGGTGCTGCTGCCCACTGGTGTTGTCTCTGCTTCAGTCTGTTTGTGTTCTGAAGGGGACAGGGGGGTGAAGGGAATTGTTTCAGGAGGGAGGAAAACCTGACAGTTCAGATAGCAGCTGGGTCATGACTCAGCCCCACCAGGAGACACAATCAATAAGCCCTGAATCTGCTCAGTGTCTGCTCCCAAGGACAGCTCTGCAAGATGGAGGCAGACATCTCATGTTCAGTTTTAAAACCCCTGCTTCAAATGAGCCTTGTTCTCTCTCTGGCAGCCAGATGACCACTTTCTGCTTTTAGAGCATCAGCTCTTTTTTTTTTTCTTTTTTTTTTTTTTTTTGCCAGCAGAGAGGTAGCTCTGATGCAGCTCAGATAATTCAGAAGCAATTTAATCTGAGGGTGGAAGGCTGCCAAAATGTTGCTCTGGCTCAGAGCCACCTGCACACAACCCCATAGGAAGGGAGCATTGTCACAGCTGAGTGGAGGGGACAGAAGGGCTTGGGCACAGTCATTTGAGAGCTGACTCTCTGTACTTGCCCAGGCTGCTTGCCACATCCCAGCAGCATCTTTGCAGCAGGACAATCCTTGTTGGAACACATCCACTCATTTATTTCAGAGGTGAACTGGGCAACTCACTGAGCTTTGACTGGAAGATCTGTTCACCCTAAGGGAGGAAAAAATGCCAAGCTCTGGATTCTTGGTGTTATGAATAGGAGCCAGTCAGCCTGCCCTCCAGTGCTGCTTCCAAGATGTTCACTGCCTTTGTGTGCAGTAGCCTGGTGACTATTGCCAAGGCAGGATTTCCAGCCTCCATCTTGTAATATTCCCAACATTTGTGATGATACAGATCCTTCCTTCTGCCACAGCAGAGCCCCTCTGTCCCTCAGAGCCTCTGCCCTCACTGCCTTTGCTCATCACCACCAGACCCAGGTGCTTTTTGGTGAGCAGCACAGGGAGGTGCTGCAGCCTCAGCTTTGCTTTATTTAAGCTCCAACTTTTTTTCCCTGTTGCTTTTCTTTTTAGTTTGTTTTCTTCTCTTTTTGCTAGGTCCCAAAGGCTGCAGTTTGATGTCTCCTCACCCAATGGCATCCTGCTCTTCAGAGAAACCAGCAAAATGATAACCACATATGGTGAGTGCCCAGCAGGTGGGATGTGGGCAGCCTCCCTCTGCCCTTGACTCCTCCACTTGCCTGGGGAGCAGGAGCTGGGCCACTTGCCAGCTCAGAGAGCAAGCCCAGGCTGGGGAGCAGTGCCAAGCTGCCTGCTGAATGCATGCTTAGATACAGGGAGATGCTTCTGCATGAAGCTGCTGGGTAAGCAGGCAGAAGGGGCAGGGTGTTTGCCATGCAAATGAAGGGAAAAGATGAGAGCAAGGGGCAGGAGCCCAGCTGAGCCCCCTGTGAGGCTGCAGGGTGCCATGGGCCATGGTGGGGACAGAGTCAGGCTGTCCCTGTGCAGCAGGATTACTTGTGTTCCCAGTGGAGCCACACACTTCTAACTTGAAACAGGTCCCTCAACCTTTTTCTGGGGAATATAAGTACTATGAGAGTATAAGTACTATAAGAATATAAGTAATATAAAAATATAAGTAATGTAAGAGTATAAGTAATATAAAAATATAAGTAATAAAAGTAATTACCTTTATCCTGGCCCAAACCAGGGCATCCTGGATGCTTGTGTCTGACTCCACTCACTCCTTAAAGGCTCTGCTGTTGTTTTTCCTGCGTCCTGGAGGGAAAAGGGTTTGGATGTGGTTGCTGAAATGCTGCCCCTGCTTCTCTGCTCCTGCAGGAAATCGAATCCTAACGCTCGGGGAGGTCCCAAAGGATCAGGTCTATGCCCTGAAGCTGAAGGGGATTTCCATCTGCTTCTCCATGCTGAAGGCAGCTCTGAGTGGCAGCTACGTCAACTTCGGGGTCTTCCGCCTCTATGGGGACGATGCCCTGGACAATGCCCTCCAGACCTTCATCAAACTCCTGCTTTCCATCCCTCACAGTGACCTGCTGGTGAGCCAACACCTGGGAGGTGACACAGACACCACTGAGCAGGGGACACCTCCTGGCACCCAGGGCCAGGAGGAAACCACAGCTCCTGGAATGTGCAGCAGGAGGTCCTGGCTCTAACCACCCCCCCACACCACCACCCAAGGGCTCCCCAGCAGGGTGAGCTCCAGGTCTCAGCAGAGCAGTGAACAAAATAATTGTTCCTCTGCCTGAAAAAGGCTTCAGAATCACAGAATTTGCTCTTTCCTGGCTTGCCTGTGGGCAGAGGTCTGGGTGCACCAGCAGTTACCTGCTTGCTGAAAACCCCCACCTGCAGAGTCCTGCTCCTCTCCAGGCCCCAGACACAGAAATCCCTTTTGCAGCAGAGCTTTGAGGTCCCATCAGCACAATCCTGCTTGGCAAAATACTGAGGAGAGAGAGCAAAATGTATTCATTCCTCCCAAGTCTCATCTGTCCCAGGTAGAAAAGAGCCAAAATATTTTGATGTGAGAGTGTTGGGAACCCCCTGTTTCTGCAGCCTCTTTGGAAGGCTCTTGGTGGGAGAGGAGTGGAGGGAAAAATCTGTTTTCCCATAAGTTATGCTGGGTGAGAGGATGGTTTGTTCTCTTTCCAGGAGATTCAGTAAGCAGTTTTCCAGGTGATTAATGAGTGGGTTGGGTCTGGCAGAAAGATGTAACTGATCCAAGCAAACCAGGAGGCCTTAAAAGTCTTTCTCTCTCCTTTTCTCTGCAGGATTATCCCAAGCTCAGCCAGTCATACTATTCCTTGCTGGAAGTTCTTACCCAGGACCACATGAACTTTATAGCCAGTCTGGAGCCTCATGTAATCATGTATATTCTCTCTTCCATTTCAGAAGGCCTCACTGCACTAGGTAACCACCTCTCTGCTCCTAGGGCTTTGGTTTGGAAGCAGGGCAAAATGCTGGGTGCTTTAACTGCATCCTGCTGCAGGCTGAGAGAGAAATGGGACCTTGGGAATTGGGGGGAGGGGAGTTTCACCTCTGTTCAGGCTGGAACATCAGGGATAGTGAATGTGTGAGGAGATTCCTGAGCTGGTCAGGGTGAGGTGGTTCTTTCAGGGACTTCGTAAGGTCCCGGATAAACGGTGTTTCCTGGGAGCCTTCCCAGGAGCCAGGGAAGTGCTGGCAGGACCCCAACATCTCCCCCTTTTCCTCTCGTTGTTGCAGACACCATGGTTTGCACGGGCTGCTGCTCCTGTCTGGACCACATTGTCACCTATCTCTTCAAGCAGCTGTCACGCAGCACCAAGAAGAGGACAACACCCCTGACCCAGGAGAGCGACCGCTTCCTGCACATCATGCAGCAGCACCCAGAGATGATTCAGCAGGTAAAGACAAGATCTCAGCTTCTGGGACACAGCTGCTGGATTCTCCCAGCATGATGTCATCCTCCCTGCTCTAGAGCCCCAGGCTTTTCCGGAGGAAAAAGGATTATTTTTTTTTTTTTTTTTTTTTTTTTTGCTGGTGTTGCATCTCTCCTACGCCTGCACTACCCAAGAGTGGTGATTCAGAGCCATGCTTCAGGGCTGGGGTTCTCCCTCTGCAAGGAACACTAGGTTTGCACTTCAGATTTGAAAGGAAGTACCCAAAAAGGAGGGTTTTTTTTGATTTCAAGAAATAAGAAAAGAAATTTTAATAAATACAGCTACAGGCTGTACTGGCAGCTCATAGGAATGAAGCCAGGAGACACACCTGAGAGCCTGTGCTCTTCTGCTTTAAAAAAAAAAATAAAAAAAAATAAAAAAGAAAAAAAATCAGGGTTTTGTTGAAACATTCAGGTGTCCCTGTGCCCTCAGAGCAGAGCAGGCACTGTGGGGTCCCCATCCCCAGCACAGGAGCTGTGCTGGGACCACCTGAAGTTTTGCTGCCTGCTGGAGCACGGGCTGCCTTGGCAGCATTCCCACCTCTTTCAGAAGAGGAGAATTTGGTCATCATGGAGGTTTTTTCCATGCTGGTACCACACCTGCCACCTGCCTCCAGCCACACCAGCTCAGAGAGATGTGGAGCAGAGGGTCAGTAATGAGCTGAGACCTTTTCCTTGTTTGCATCAGGCTTAGCTCAGCACCTTCCAAGAGGCACCGTGGCCTTTGGGTGCCTCTGGGTCACTGGGTGGCAGAGGATTCCACTCACTGAGGTTTTGGTGCTCCTGAGGGCCCCGTGTTCATAGAATCATAAAATCCTAGAATCCTAGAATGGGCTGGGTTGGAAGGGACCTCAGAGCTCATCAAGTCCAACCCTTGCTCCACTCCCCCCGTGGTTCCCAGCCCATGGCACTGAGTGCCACATCCAGGCTCTTTTGAAATATCTCCAGGGATGGAGAATCCACCCCTTCCCTGGGCAGCCCATTCCAATGGCTGAGCACCCTCTCCAGAAAGAAATTCTTTCTCATGTCCAACCTAAACCTCCCCTGGCACAACTTGAGACCTCTTGTGCCCTCTTGTCTTGCTGAGAGTTGCCTGGGAAAAGAGCCCAACCCCCCCTGGCTCCAACCTCCTTTCAGGGAGTTGGAGAGAGTGATGAGGTCTCCCCTGAGCCTCCTCTTCTCCAGCCTCAACACCCCCAGCTCCCTCAGCCCTTCCTCACAGGAATTCTGCTGGATCCCTTCACCAGCCCAGTTGCCTCCTTTGGAGCTGCTCCAGCACCTCGATCTCCTTCCTAAACTTGGATTGGGTTGTGGATCTCCATAACTCAGAGCAAAATGTGTTTCCAGCCCTCTCCCCTGAACTGCAGTGCTCAGTGCCTTGCTGATGGTGTTCTCCAGCCTCCTCACTGCTGCTTGTCCAGGTGTCAAAGCAGGGAATATCATTCCAGCCTTGCTGGCAGATCCCATGCAGAGACAAACAGGCTGTTTTTTAGGGGGCTAGAAGCTGTGTTTTCTGAGGATAAAGAAAGAAACTGCATCTCCCAGAGCAGCCAGGTTAGATCCTGGCTCTGGGAGGGAATGCAGACAAAGCAGAGGGAGGTCCCCAGGGCAACAGAATTTGTGCTCTCTGTTTAAGCACTTGTTGAAATGCAGATGGGACAATCCCCCCGGGGTGTCTCGGGGCAGGATGGAGTGTCAGGAATAACTACAACTCCTCCATGTGCCCTCAGTCAAGTTTTCCAGCAGTTCATGGGGGTTTCAAGGTCCTCCTCTTGTCCCAGGGTGCTGAGAGCTCTGTGGCATTGAGGCTTTGAGATTTGGAAGTATGAAAAGTGAATCAGTGCCCTGGGAAGGGGTTGGGGGAGTGGAAGGGCTGGTTTTAAACCTCACTCTCCCTCTTCCAGATGCTGTCAACAGTGCTGAACATCATCATCTTTGAGGACTGCAGGAACCAGTGGTCAATGTCTCGGCCTCTGCTCGGCTTGATCCTGCTCAATGAAAAGGTAAAAACCTTCTCCTCTGAAACTTTGCCTCTGAATTTGGATGATGCTGAAAGGAGCAGGCTTTGTGTCAGGGGAAGTGTCCAGCCCTCCCCTGCAGCAACCTCGGCCCCAAGGAATCCTCTGAACTCCCATCTCTAAGGGCAGTAGAAAGGCTGGAACATCCTTGCTCTCTCTTCCTGGGGAACCTGTGATCCGTGTTGGGAAGCTGGGGTGGTTATTCCATTCCTCTGGAAATAAACCCATCCTCCTCCTCCTCTTTTCTCCCCCAGTACTTCTCAGACTTGAGGAACAGCATAGTGAACAGCCAGCCCCCAGAGAAGCAGCAGGCCATGCACCTCTGCTTTGAGAACCTGATGGAAGGCATCGAACGCAACCTCCTAACCAAGAACAGGGACAGGTGAGTGAGGGGCAGAGACCCCAATCTGGGGTCCCTTTGGGGTCTGAGCCCACCCCCACAGCTTCTCAGAGGGTCCTCGTGGGGAGCAGAACACTGGAGGAACCCAGGGACCTGGGAGGGTTGGGGGTGTTCAGCCTGGAGAAAATGAAGAGAAGGTTCTGGGGAGACCTTGGAGCAGCTTCCAGTGCCTGGAGGGGCTGCAGGAAAGCTGGGGAGGGACTTGGGACAAGGGGCTGGAGGGATGGGATGAAGGGGAATGGCTTGGAACTGGGAGAAGGGAGATTGAGGGTGGACATGAGGAAGAAATTTTTTGGTGTGAGGATGGTGAGACACTGAGATGGGTTCTTCAGGGAAGCTGTGGCTGCCCCATCCCTGTAATCCGGGTTGGATGGGGCTTGGAGCCACCTGGGCTGGGGGGAGGTGTCCCTGCCCCATGGCAGGGATGGCACAGGATGTGATTTCAGGTCCTTTCCACCCAAAGCATCCCCTTGGTTCTTTTGACTCTCTGCTCCACCCTTTTCCCCTAGGTTCACCCAGAACCTCTCAGCCTTCAGGAGGGAAGTGAACGACTCCATGAAGAACTCCACCTACGGAGTGAACAGCAACGACATGATGAGCTGACACCTCCCAACTCCACCTCTCCAGAGCAGCATCTCTTTGGCCTGGCCCAGAGGGGTTCCCGTTTCCGATGGAAAGAGAAGAGGGCGTTCCTCGTCCCTGCCCTTCCCCAGGGGGCTGGATTTGAGCTGTACTCCACGTCCCGAGGGAGGAAGGGACAGGAGGAGGGGTTGTTGAGCTCACTCACCGGGGCAGGGTTGCTTCTTGTTTCCGTGGGAGGGGGTGGAAGGGCATAAGCCAGGTGCAAGAACCCAACCTCTCCCTACCCGAATGTCTGCGTGGAACGCCAGCGCTCTGCTGCAGCCTGCCTTGTATAAACATGTACATTTTTTCATAACATTTTGAAACAAGGTTTATATTGACTCAAGTTTAAAAAAAAGGAGGAAAAAAAAAAAAAAAAAAAAAGGAAAAAAAAAAAAACACACAACAAAAGAAAAAAAAAAAAAAAAAAAAAAAAGGAAAAAAAAAAAAAAAAAAAGTGTGATTGAAATTTTTACCAAGTCCTGGTGCACCGGTGCTGGCGTGAGGGTTGTGAATGCGAGTGAGGAAAGTGTGTCCTGCAGGCCTGAAGCTTTACTGGGCGAGGGGGTGGGTGTGTGAAAGTGCAGAGATATATTTAGTGACAAGTGTAGAGAAGAAGAAGAAAAAAAAAAAAAAAAATTAAAAAAAAAAAATTTAAAAAAAAAAAAAAGGCAAAAAAAGGCGACAAAAAAAAATCGGAAAAAAAAAGATCGACAAAAAAAGAAAAAAAAAAGGCATTGTAAAATTCCAAATGTATATTTTTTCTTATTAAGCCCCTTGAGATCACAACTCCCCTGTCCCATCTTGCCCTTGTTATTAGGAACTCTAAGCCATGCTGCGTGACCCTTCATTCGTGCTTGCTCGTGGGTGTCCCCTGTCCCTCCCCCCCCGGTGTAGCCGTGGCCACTGTCCCCTCCTCACCCCCTTTCTCCTTCCCTCCCTCCACGCAGGGCACCTGCCCCCTCCTCACTTTGCCTTTTTTCTTGTTTCTCCCCATTTTCAGCAAGCAGGCAGCATCCAGGGGGTGCTGGGGGAGCCACCCCACTGACCAGAGGGTTCATAATAACAAGGTTTGCCCAGCATGAAGTATTGAACACCCCCTTGGAAAAAAAAAAAAAATCCATTTTCTTTTTTTTTTTTTAATGAAGTCACCATAATAAATGTTTTGGATAGAAAATTGACTCACAGAGGAAAGCTGAAGGGGGAGGGAACCCATTTGCCTTGTACTTTTTTCCACTATTGTTGCTGCTAGTCGTGTGCATCCTCTTGCTCAGCTCCTACCCACCGACACTCAGTCCTTAGGGCTTCAGTTTCTCTTCCCAGACACCACCCACTCTTAATTTTATTTTCTCCCTTTTTTTTTTTTTTTCCCCCTTTTTTTTTAGGTTTTTTTTTAGGTTTGTTTTTTTTTTTTTTTTCCCATTGTTGTTTCCTTTCCTCTGGTGATTGTGTGTTGGGTCCTTTTTTCCGCGTGAGCAGATTGCTGGTTGACTTGTAAGGGTGTTTGCTGCATACAGTGTAAGCATTGTGACTGCAAATAAAACTTCAATGGTTTCTACTGAGCTGGTGTCTGCCTGCCCATCACCTGCCCCCCAAAGGAAACGGGGTAAAAAAAAAAAAAAAAAAAAAAAAAAAAAAAAAAAAGGATATTTGATTGGAAGGTGGTGCTCTGGGGTGGGGAACTGAAATCACTCAGTTGTTCTGCTTGGAGGAGACCTTTAAGATCAAGTCCAACCATAACGTGGCTCCACCACCCATGAACCCAACTCCAGGGCTTCACCCACATCCCTCAGCACCACATCTACAGCTTCTGAAGCCCTCCAGGGATTGGAGATCAATCCTGACCAGATTAATTACCCTTCCTCTGAAGCAGTTCCTTCTCCCATCCCATCCAAACCTCCCCTGGAGCAACCTGAGACCTCTTGGGGTGCAGGCAAAGTCTGCCCAAACTCCAACTGCATCCAGCAGGATTTTAGTGGGTTTGCTGGCTTCTGGGTAGCAATTTGGCAGCATGAGGAGTTTGTTTGGGATTTTTTTTTAAAACATTTATTTACAGTCAAAGCTTGGGAGGAGCAGGGAAGGCAGGTCCAGCCCTGCTCTCCCACCCCCTGCCTGAGCAGGGACCAGCAGCAGGGCTGGGGGCTTTCTGCCCCTTCAGGGCTTGGCACTTGGGGGGAATTTGTCCCCTTCCTCACCCAGATGCCACCTCCTGTGCCACCCCCTCCCTGGCACTGCTGTACACGAGGCTGTTGCAGCCCTCTCTGTTCCGAGCGATTTCGATGGCAAAAAACTGGATTCTGGTGGCTGAGGAAAAAAGAAAGAAAAGAAAGGAAAGGAAGAAAGAAGGAAAGGAAGAAAAGGAAAGAAAGAAAAGGGAAGAAAGAAAAGGAAAGGAAGAAAGAAGGAAAAGGAAAGAAGGAAAGGAAGAAAGGAAAGGAGGAAAGAAAGGAATAAAGAAAAGAAGAAAGGAGGAAAGAAAAGGAAGAAAAGGAAGGAAAGGAAGAAAGAAGGAAAGGAAAAGGAAGAAAGGAAAGGAAGAAGGAAATAAAGGAATAAAGGAAGAAAGAAGGAAAGGAAAAAAAAGGAAAGAAAGAAAAGGAAAGGAAAGGAAGAAAAGGAAAGGAAAAGGAAAGGAAGAAAAGGAAAGGAAGAAAAGGAAAGGAAGAAAAGGAAAGGAAGAAAAGGAAAGGAAGAAAAGGAAAGGAAGAAAAGGAAAGGAAGAAAGAAGGAAAGGAAAAGGAAGAAAGAAGGAAAGGAAGAAGGAAATAAAGGAATAAAGAAAGAAAGGAAGAAAGAAGGAAAGAAAAGGAAGAAAGAAGGAAATAAATTAGGTGGATTGGGTGAGTTGGGCACCCCATTTTTTTTTTTTCAAGTAGGGGTGGGTGCCCACCCCTCACCCAAGATGGTGTTTTCCTCAGTGTAGTCCTTGCTGCAGTCCAGGCGCAGGAGGGTCCCGAAGTTGAAATCCTCCACCACCCCCTGGAAGCTCAGGCAGAACGGGCGCCACTTCTGGGGTGGGGGGGAGAGAAAAATAAACATCAACCTCCCTGGGAAAAGGGGGGGGAAAACTGACATTTGTCCCCTCCCACCCACCTCCTTGGCAGGCTCTGATTTCAGCTCCTCTGGGTCCAGCACATCAACTTTAAGGTCCCTGAAGGTTCTCCTGAACTCGGCGTAGATCTGATCATCAACTTTGGTGAGGTTCAGGAACTTGGGGTCAACGGAGGAGATGAGCTGTGGAGAGAAGACCAAAAAAATTAACTCTGAGCCCTCCACACACCCCCTGAGCCCCCACCACCCTCTCCATCCCCCCCTCCAGAACTTACATTGAAGTAGACCTGGGCATGCTGATGGGCTTTCATGGCCCAGGCCAGCTCCACACGGGGCTGTGGAGGCAGAAGTGGGGTTCAGGCAGAGCTGTGCAGCCCTGGGGAGTCCCCTCCTTCCCCTCCTCCCCTTGAAAGGGGTGTGGGGGCAAAAGGGGTGGCTTGAGGGTGATGGTGTGAGGGTCCGTGGCCATGGTGGGGGTTCCAGCAGTGATGAGATGGAGATGCAAAGCCCAAAACTCCTCATTGGTGTCACCCCCCCCACCCCAACCCCGGGGCTGATACCCCCCTGGCTTCCAGGGACCCCCCAGGGCTGGGACACATCTCGTGGGGCTGAAAAACCCCCACCCCAACACCGGGAATCCCCCCGGGGATCACACACACACACAGCCCCCCCCACCCCCCCCCGTCGGTGCTGGGGACCCTCCAGACCTCTCCCTCACGATGCTGGGAACCCCCCGGCACGGGTCCCCCTCCGGTGGATGGACCTCAACGGCCGGTCCCCCATCCCGGATCCGATCCCGATCCCACGTCCCGTCCCCCCTCCGGGGTTCGGTCCCCATCCCGGTTCTATCCCCCATCCCGGATCCCGTCCCCCATCCAGGTCCCGTCCCTGCTCCCAGATCCGGTCCCCCATCCCAGATCCGGGCCCCCCTCCAGGATTCGGTCCCCATCCCGGTTCGATCCCCCATCCCGGTTCGATCCCCGATTCCGGGTCCAGTCCCCCATCCCGAGTCCGGTCCCCTATTCCGGGTCCTATCCCCTATTCCGGGTCCTATCCCCTATTCCGGATCCGGTCCCCCCTCCAGGGGTCGGTCCCCCATCCCGGTCCGGTCCTCCCTCCAGGGTTCGGTCCCCCATCCCGGTCCGGTCCCCCATCCCGGTCCGGTTCCCCCCTCACTCACATCGTTGCCGAAAGCCTCTGCCGGCAGCGAAAGGGCCTGAGCGGCCGCGGCGACTTCGCTGGGTCCCTGCGCGGGGAGAAACTGCTGAGGGACCTTCGGGGAGACCCCAACCCCGAACCCCCACACCCCCCCGGACCCCTCCGAACCCCCCCGAACCCCACCAGCCCCGCCGCAGCCATCGCCAGCGCTGCCGGAAGAGGCGGGGGGACCCGCCCCCGCGCGCGTGCGCGGGGGGACACGGGAGACGTGGGGGGACAGGGGGGGACACGGGGGCAGTGGGGCATGAGGGGACATCAGGACACGGAGGACTGTGGGGGCACCTGGGGCATGGGGGGGCACCGGGGGCAGTGGGACACGGGGGACAGTGGGGCCCAAAGCAGGGTGAGGCTGGGGGGGGGGGGGCAGAGGAGCCTGAGAACCCCCTGGATTTGTGGTGTCCTTCCCCAGGAAAGGACATTTTGCAGTCCTGGCTGTCTCTGTTGGGGTGGGGGGGTTTGGGGGGAGGGTGTGGGGGGGCTTGGGGAGGCTGAGGGGCGTAGGGGGGGGGGGGGGTGTCAGCATCCTCTACCCCAGCCTGGGGGATGCTCCTGAGGAGGAGCCCTGTGCCCCCCCCTGCTCTGATGTGCTGCCTGCCTTGGCACCATCCTTCCCCTGGGCTGGGGGGCCCGGCAGCAGCCCCCTCCCCACCCTCCTGCCCGGGGTAAGGAGTGGGATTTGTGAATCGGAGACAAAGGGGGATTAGGGAGCAGCGGGGAGATGATTAGAACCCATTGACCTGGCCTTGGGCTGCAGGCAGCAGGTATGTGTGGAGGGTCTGGTGCCCCTCGGGAGTGTGCGGGGGGGGGGACACACTGCTGTGTCCCAGATTGGCTCTGAGAGGGGAGCTGAGCCCCCCACCAAGGCCAGGCTTTAGTCTGCTCCAGGTGTGGGGCAGCAGGGTTGAGCCCCCAGGGGTTTGTTGGTTTGGTTTTAGGTTTTTGGGTTTTGGGTTTTTTTTAACCTGGCCTCAGATTTCCCCCCCCCCCCAACCAAGTCCCCAGCTGGGGGGAGCAGAGTGCCCCATTTGGGGCTGGGGGAGCTGGGGGGCTCTAACCTGTGGGGGCCACACGCAGAAAGGGTTTGACAGGCAGCCCTGTCCCTTCAGCCTTTCCTCACCCGGTGGGGGCCGCTTGGATAAACCATCCCCCCCACTGGGGTGTTGACGGCTCCCCAGGACCCTCTGCCCCGGACCAGGGGGGGACACAGGGAGTGATGAAGGCTCAGTGGCCATCAATCATCCCCTGCACAGGAGGGGCTGGGGCACAGCCCTGCCCTGCGGCCCCCCGGGGGTGCTGAGCCCTGGGGAGGGGGGTGGCAGGGGACCCCTGAGCTTCCCCCGCCTGTAGTTGTTGGGGGGCTGCAAAAATTCGGGTTTGGGGGGGGGTGTTGCAAAATGTGGTTTTCAGGATGAATTCCTGACCCAGGAGGTGAGAGGCACCAGGGGAGCTCTAATTTGGGTCGTTAGCGCCGAATTGGGCCCCCCCCCAAGCTGGTAGAGATGGGGGGGTGGGTACCCCACTGAGCTGCATCATCCCCTCCCTTGGGGGCTGAGACCCCTTCCCCTTGCACTGCTGGGGAAACTGCAGCACAAGGGGGGAGGAAAATGGTTTCTGTACCAAATCCTCCATCGGGCCCCCTCTGGGACACCCCCCAGGGGTGTTTTAACCCCCCCTCCCCCGTGTCACTGCCCTGCCCGGGTATTTATGAGGCACTTAGCACCTCCTGGGCCAGCAAATGGAGCATGGAGGGGTGCACATCCTCCTCCTCCTCCTTCTGATGGGGAGGTGACACCCCATGGGGCGATGGGGGGGCTGCTCTGGGGGGTGTGCAGGGCTGGGACGGGGTCCCCAGAGCTGGGTACGACTCATGGGGATGATTTTTGTTGTGTGATGCACAGAGCAGGGCTGGACCTTTGGTGACATGAGGTGACACCACAGACATCCTCGATGGCAGCGTGTCCCTCCACGAGGCCCAGGGGCTTTTCCCAGCCCTGGTGCCCCTCAGCATCACCCCCCAGCTCATCCTCTGCAGGGTGAGGCGGGGGGGGGGGGCTTTGGGGACCCCCCGAGTGGCCGAGCCTCCTCCTCCCCCGTCCCCTCCTCCCTCTCCCACCCCTGCCAGGTCCCGTCCTCCTTCCCTCCGCCGAGCCGACAGCCTCCCAGGAGAGGTTCAGCCCCTCTCCCCACCTTTTTTAAAGCCTGCCACCTCGCCCACCCATCTCCCATCCCCACGCCGGGTCCCGGAGGGTGCCGGGGGGTGGATGGGGCGGGGGGTGCTGCCCGGGGCTGTGGGCAGCCCGGCCGTGCCCGCTGCTGCCGCCGCTGCTGCCGGAGGGTGATGGAAAACAGCCCCTGAGCCACGGAGGAGAAGCCGATGGGGTGGGGACGAAGGGGACAGGATGGATCTGGATGTCCCCAAGGCGTAGGACACGCAGCCCCCAGGGCAGGAGGAGGAGAGGACCCGACCCCAGCTGCCTCCCCCATGCTCCCTCCTCGCCGCCGCTGCTCCGGAGCTGTTGGCATCACGCGTGGGCTGGTCGGCGTGGTGGTGGTGGCACCGGGGGCTTCACCCCCTTTTTCCCTCGCCCTCCCCGAGTGTGGGGCTCCCCCCAGGAAGGAGGGGACAGGCTGCTCCTCGGCGGGGATGTGCCGGCGGTGAGGGGAGGGCAGGGTCGCAGCCAGCCCGGGGCCGTGCCGGAGGTTGATGCCGGTGGTCGGGGGGCTTCGGCCAGAGCCATGCAGCCCATCAGCCTCCAGAACCTCTCCATGTAAGCCCCCCTCCTCCCGACCCACCAAGGGGGTTCTTGGTGCCGTTAGACACAGTTATTCCTCGTGGATGGGGAGGGGGGGGAGGGTTGGAAGGACAGAAACCAACTCTCCCAACCAAACCCCCTCCTCTTTCTCTTTCTGTTGCAGATGTTTCCAGCTCCTCATGTTCTCCTGTCAGACCCAGGTAAGTGGATCTGTTTTACTAACCCCGTGGCACAGCTGGAGTCGGGCTGGGTGATGGGGTTCTTATTCCTGGGGGGGGGGGGGCTTCCCCTGCATCCAGGGGGGGGTTATTCGTGCCCACCCAAATAGGCTGCGGGCAGGGGAAGGATGCTGCCAAGGTGCCCGCGGGGCTGGGTCCCCATCGGGGCTGGCAGAGGGGTATCTGCCGTGGAGAGGCACATCCCCCCCGGACCCCAAGGCCAGCGGGGAAGCCCCCCCCGCCCCCCCGCCCCGGGCCAGGCGATACATTTCTTGCAGCTTTGCTCGGGGAGGGCCGTGCCAAGTCCATCAGCCTTGAGCTGCGGGGCCGGACTCTGCCCTGCCTGGCGCCGGGACCGGGCTGCCGAGGGGGTTAACGGGGCAGAGAGGGTTCTGGTGCTCCCACAAGCGGGGAGGGGGTGTGTGTGTGAGGTTTGACACCCTCCTCTTCTTCCTCCCCCCCCCCCCATACGCACTCTCTCAGGCTGCACCATCCTTTTTTTGTCAGCTTTAGAAAGGCCGCGGCTATTAAAATGCACTGTTCCATATCAGCACCCTCTGCTCTGCAGCCCGAACAAAACCCCCGGAGCTGCCGGCCCCACCAGCCTTAATATCTGCTCAGGACCTTTTTTTTTTTTTTTTCTTCCTTTTTCTTTTTTTTTTTTTTTTTTTTTCCCCTCTTTTTTTTTTTTTTTTTTTTTTTTTTTTTTTTTTTCCCAAGGTAAGTTCTTTCATTGCTTTGAAAACGAGAGGGGAAGGGAACCGCCTTTGATGGAGAGAGAGATGGGGCCACCCCCAGCCCACCTCCTCCACCAGCCCCAAAGGCTTTAAAGTGGATCTTGGCAGGAAATGAGTCCCCAGGCACACACAAAGGTGGTGGAGAGCGCGGGGGGGTGGGGGTGTGTCTGGCAGTGCCCCCCACCATCCTGCTGTCCCCCCTACCCAAGAGCAGGTCCCCTCCTGCTTCCCCCCCAGTGATGCCACAGCTGGGGGGATGCAGGCTGCAGGCCCAGAGGATGCTGAGCACCCTGAGGAGGGGCAGAAGGACTCCAGAAGTGATCCCACAGCCTTTTTGGAGCTGGCTTTGGGGGCTGGTGTCCCTTGGGTCCTGGTTTCCCACTCCCAGCGGGATCAAACCGTGGCTTCTCCCAAGAGGAGTGGTGAGAGGTGCTGGTGGGAGTCCCAGGGGCTGACCACCACCCCCAGTCCCCCTCCCCACCTTAGCTGCAGTAATTAGCTGCCCTTCACCACATCACAGCCCTCCTGCTGCCCCCTTAGCATCACCCATGGGGCTGGTTGGGGTCCGGGAGGTGGTTTATGCCCCAGGCTCAGGGGGGAACCAGGAGGGGACAGATCCTGCTGCTGGGACACCCGGTTTGGCTTTAGGTGGGTCTCGCCCTTCCTGTGGGTGCTCCACAACCTCATCCTTCACCTCCCAACGTGTCCTGAGAGCAGAGGGTGCTGCCAGAGCAGGAGATGCTGCCGAGTGTCCCCCTGTCCCCAGGGGATGGGCAGGAGCAGCTCCCAAGGGAAGGATCGGCTGTGCCTGGAGGAAACCACCCTTCCCGGGACCCCCTGTGTTCCTCCTCGTGCAGGGAGATGCAAACAAAGGGGTTTTCTTCCCCAGTGAAGGGGATCAGCCCTCCTGGGGGTGGTGGGAGGATCTCGGTGTCCCCCAGCTGCCCCCCGGGCTGCCCCCTCCTCTCCATCCCCTTGCCCATCAGGCTGTCCAAAACAAATTGATTTTATTTTTCCCTTTGTAAACAAAGGGGGAGAATCAACCGTCTCCTAATTTTAACCAGTACGTGAGGGACCAGGGGGCCATGACTGACCAGCTGAGCAGAAGGCAGATCAGGGAGTACCAGCTCTACAGCCGGACCAGCGGGAAGCACGTCCAGGTGACCGGCAAACGCATCACCGCCACGGCTGAGGATGGCAACAAGTTTGGTAAGGGGCTGGCAGCTCCCCCGAGGGGGTTGTCCTCAACCTGGGACAGCCAGGAGGGCTGGGAAAGGCAGAGGAAATGGCTGCTCCAAGGGTTTGGCAAGGGAGCTGGGTGCAGGGAGGTTTGGGTTGTCCCAACGGGATCGTTTTGTACCTGCAAACCTCCCAGGCAGCCATCCCTGCCCTCAAAACTTCCCAAATCGTTAATTTCTTGGGCTTCGTGCAGTATTTATAAGCCCTGTATTTGGAGATTTTGCTTCCTAGTCTCTTCCTGACACGACACACATGACTTTTCCTGGAGGAGAATCACCTGATCCCATCCTCAGCCTCTTAAACACCCACACGTGGTGGATCCCTCCCTGACCACATCCCCTTTTCCCTCTGGGTTTACTGGGAAAATCCATCCCTGAGGCCCCACCGATGGGCACCGCATCCCAGTAAAGGCCAGGCTGGCATTCCCAGCATCTAAAAACATGGGGAAAAGCTTTCCAGAGCAGCCAGGCTGATTCACCACCTTTCCCTGCCAGTCAGGAGCACAGGACCAGGGTCATGGGTTTCAGTTTCCCCTCCCAACCTTTGCAGCGTTCGACAGAAACAATGAGGATGAGGATAATCACCCCAAGGGGTGCTGGACTGGGGCTGGGGCAGGAGAACCCATTGAATCCCCAAGAACTGTGTTGGGGGGGGTGAAGGGGGCTGTTGCTCTCCTCGGTGCTGCCCTCAAAGAGTTTGGCTCTGCTGGGTTTTAACAAAAGCTCTTTAGCATCATGTCTGGGGCTGTCCTGGTTCCTGTCCTCCTGGCCCCACCAGTGACGGGCAGGGAGGGATGGTCACAGGGGTGGGGGGAGATGGAGGCAGGGAGAAGGGGGGCGAGGGGTGCTGGGATCTCCCGGAAAGGGGTGTCACAGCACCCATGGGACCCTTGCCTCTCCCTGGCAGCCAAGCTGATCGTGGAGACAGACACCTTCGGGAGCCGTGTGAGGATCAAAGGAGCTGAGAGTGAGAAGTACATCTGCATGAGCAAGAAGGGGAAGCTCATTGGGAAGGTGAGGCCTGACACCCCCTGTGCCCCCCCCAGAAGCTGCCCAGCCCCTTTTTCTCCACCATCAGCACATGGCATGATGGCTAATGAATGGCTGAGATGGCTAATGAATGGCTGAGGTGGCTAATGAATGGCTGAGGTGGCTAGGGGATGGCAGGTGTGAGCTGGGGAATGGCAAGGGTGGCCTAGTGAATGGCAAGGGTGGGCTAGTGAATGGCAGGGATGGCTAAGGGATGGCTGAGATGGCTAACAAATGGCTGAGATGGCTAGGGGATGGCAGGGGTGAGCTGGGGAATGGCAGGGAAGGGCAAGGGAATAGCAGGGCTGGGCTAGTGAATGGCAGGGCTGGCTAGGGGATGTCCAAGATGGGCTAGTGAGCTCCGGGACGAGCTAAAGGTGTCAGGGGTTGTCTTGGGAGAGGTGACAGCAGCCGGCAGGTCCCCTCCTCGTCTCCCCCTCCCCACTCAGTGCCATCCCCCCCCCTCCTTCCCCAGCCCAACGGGAAGAGCAAGGACTGCATCTTCACCGAGATCGTGCTGGAGAACAACTACACGGCTTTCCGGAACGCCCGCTACGAGGGTTGGTACATGGCCTTCACCCGCCGGGGCCGGCCCCGCCAGGCTTCCCGCAGCCGGCAGAACCAGCGGGAGGCCCATTTCATCAAACGCCTGGCCCGGGGGCAGCTGCCTTTCCCCAACCACCCCGAGCGCCAGCAGCAATTCGAGTTCGTCGGCTCCTCCTCCCCCACCCGCCGCACCCGAGCCCCCCGCCCACGGACGTAACCCCCCGACCCTACATCCCCCCTCCCCATCCTCTGCCCCTTCTCCCAGCACCGGTTGGGGGTTTTTTGGGTGTTGTTTTGTTCTTTTCCCCACTTTTTTTTTTCCCCCCTAGGGATGGGTTAGGATGGGGTGGGTTCCCCCAAGTTTGGGGTCTTCGACCCCCTCGGTTGGGAGGGGCACAGCCACGGGTGTCCCTTCAGCCCGTGGTACCCCCTGCACCACTCAGTGCCTTGGGCTGTTCCCCTCTTGTCCCCATGCCACTGAGGGCTGGGACCCCCCCAGCCATATTCCTGTCCCCCCCCACCACATCCCTGGACTTGGATCTTGGAGCCAGGGATGGATGGGACCAACCACGAGACTGTGGGATGTCCCCACTGGGGACAGAGGGATGCTGTCCCCACCCCTGGGGTCAGAGGGATGCTGTCCCCACCCCTGGAGTAACAGGGACATTGTCCCCATCCCTGGGGCCAGAGGGATGCTGTCCCCATCCCTGGGGTCACAGGGGATGCTGTCCCCATCCCTGGGGTCACAAGGACATTGTCCCCATCCCTGGGGTCACAGGGGATGCTGTCCCCATCCCTGGGGTCACAGGGACATTGTCCCCATCCCTGGGGTCACAGGGGATGCTGTCCCCATCCCTGGGGAAGGATGGCAGAGCACCATGGGCAGCCAGGTGATGGGCAGTGGGGGGTGCTGGTCTGTCTGTCTGTCTGTCTGTCTGTGCAGCTCTGGAGCTGAGGGGGTTGGGGGGGTCCCTGGGAGCACAGACCCCCGGGGACAGCACTTGTATCCCCACAGCTGTGGGGTCTCTGCCTTATTTATTGGAGGGGAAGGTCTGTGTCCTCTCCTGGTGGCACAGGGACACAGGGGAGTGCCCACCAGGCTCTGCTGGCTAAAGACAAATGGCCTTTGGGTTGTTTTTTTAAATTCTTCAGTTGTTTGTTTTGGTTTGGTTTTTTTTAACCTGTTTTTTAATCAGCTCTGCTGTTTGTTTTACGAGTCAGTTTTAGGCCTAAGCAGTTAGATTTTGGAGTTTTGTTTGTGTACAGGAGGAAAACCTGAGGCAAATAAAAGTGAGTGTCTGGACTGATGGGGCCTGGGGGAGTTTTTGTTGCTGTGTCAACAAACTTTCTTTTTTTTGCTGTAGCTTTGCCCTAGGGTGGGTGGGGGACCCCAGCACCCTCCTTGGCACCACCCTGGGTGCTCAGGGGGAGATGCTGTGTGGCAGGAGGAAGGAAGGTGGCTGCTGGAGGGGACTCCCCAGTGTCCCCATCC
The DNA here is from genome assembly GCF_036169615.1 of Heliangelus exortis. Lineage (NCBI taxonomy): Eukaryota > Metazoa > Chordata > Aves > Apodiformes > Trochilidae > Heliangelus > Heliangelus exortis. The sequence continues at coordinate 1,056,063 of NC_092451.1, read as the reverse complement.
CAGCTCTGTGTCCCTGGGGGGAAGTGTCCCCATCCCAGCTCTGCTGGAGGGGACTCCCCAGTGTCCCCATCGCCCTCTGTGTCCTCTTGGTGAGCAGAGCATCACCTCAGCCTGGTAAATAAATGGATTTATCCTGGTTCCTCAGCCTGGTACCCATCACTCCCCTCCCTGAGCATCACCCTCGGCGTGGTACCCGGCGTGGTACCCACTGACCCCCCTGATCCAGGGTCAGAACTCACCATCCAACAGTCGGGCTGCCCCCCCCCGTGCTCGGTGTGTCCCCCCCCCGTGCTGTCCCACCCTCCCTTTAATTGCTTTCCCTCTGACAATGCCCCCGGAGGTGGCAGCGGGGCCGGCAGGGAGGATGTAATCCCTTCACCGGGGCTCACCCAGCCCTACAAAGGCAGCAGAATGCAGGGGCTGGGGACACACACACACACACCACACACACCACACACACCCCCCCACCCCGAGCTGGGAGGGGGCAGTGGGGAGAAAATTATAACAGTTTGAGTTAAATGAAGCTTTAAAGCAGAAGAGAAATGCAACACCCAGCAATTAGGGCCAAACAAAGCACCCGGCGCTGTCTGCCCAGGTGTGGTGCCAGGAATTAACCCACCAGCTGGGGTAATTTTTTTCCCCCCCCCCTTTCCTACTTCCTTCGGCCCCACCACCTCGGCTTCTTTTTCTTTTTTTTTTTCTTTTTTTTTTTTCCTTCTTTCCGCAGGAATTTGAGACATTCTTGAAAGGAGAGGGCTTTGAGAAAGGGGCCGACTGGGTCCGGACCCTCCCCATCCCCACCGCCCCCTCCCCAGTTTAGCCAAAGCTTCAAAGGTAGAGGAGTTCCCTTTGTGTAATCTCTGCTTTAATTTTTCCCTGTCCCTTTTTTCTTTTTCTTCTTTTCTTTTTTTTTTTTTTTTTTTTCCTCCCCCCTTCCCTTCTCCTTCCCAAGCCCTTCCTCTCTTTTCTTTCAGGGTTTTCCCCTTCCTCCCCTCTCTTTCTTCTCGACCTCCCGGGATAGAAAGGGCTCGGAAGGGTGAGTCCTTTTTAATTATGGTTGGGGAAGGGGAGGGGAAAAAAAAAAAAAAACCACCACCAACCTCACACTGCTTCTTTCTTGTTTTTTGAGGTGAGACCTGAGGGGAGGGGGGAGGGAGGTGGGGACAGGAATGTCCTCTGTGCAGAAAGTGCACTGGAGGGTGTCCCACCCCACCGGAGCCTCCTCAGCCTTTCCCAAGCTTGTGGGCTCGGGGGGACTCGGGGGGGTTTGGGGTGTTTGGGGAGGGGTGGGTTAAGATGTTCAGAGGGGCTGGGGATGCTCCTCAGAGGGGGGGTTAGGATGCTGGGGGGGAGTAGGATGCTGGGGGGGATGCATCTCCCCCAGAGCCACAACCCCCTGGCTGCAGAGGTGCTGTGAGCCAGCCCCCCCACCCTGCTGCCACTACCCCACAGGGTCCCAGTCCTTCCAGTGGCTTCCTGTGACTGGGGGCATCAGCGAGGTGGCAGGGGCTGGTGTCCCCCTGGAGCATTGTGTGGCTGTCACTGGCCATGCCCCCTGCAACCCCATCGGCCCTGTGGTGGGGCAGGGGGGGGCAATTTGAGGCTGGGCAGCTGCCTGGCAAGGTGCAGGGGGGGGGGGGGAAAGGGGCTGTGTGTCCCTCTGGGGCTGTGGGAAGGTTCCTTGTCCCTGTTGGGTGGAGAAGTGGGGTCAGAGGAGGCTCCTACACATCCTCCATCCCTCGTTGGAGCTGGGGATGCTCCTGCTCATCCTTTAGAGCTTGGTGAGGGCTCCTGCACATCCTCTTACAGCTCCATAAGCCCAAAGGATGCTCCCGTACATCCTCCATCCCTCGCTGAGACTGAAGGATGCTCCTGCTCATCCTTTTTAACTTGGTGAGGGCAGAGGATGCTCCTGCACATCCTCCATCCCTCAGCGAGGCTGAAGGATGCTCCTGCTCATCCCTTATAGCTTGGTGAGGCTGAAGGATGCTCCTGCACATCCTCCATCCCTCGGTGAGCCCCGAGGATGCTCCTGCACATCCTCCACCGCTCTCTCCAGCCGGTTGCGGAGGGAGGCGGTCGCTGTAGCAACGCGCGGTGCTGCGCAGGGGAGGGGATGCTGGGCACACGCATGGCTCCCGGCGGGCAGGCACAGCAGCCTGCGGCGGGCCCTGGGCTGCCCTGAAGGTAGGGGCCCTGCTACCCCCGACCCCCCACCCCTCCCCACGAGCAACACCCCCCCCCCCCCTCCCCCGGGCCTCTCCTGGGTCCGGTTTTGAGGGGACATCGCCGGGATGCGGGGTGCGGGGTGACCCTGGGGGGTTCTGGCGAGCGGCTCTGGGCTTGGCTCGCGGTGGGTGCGGGATGCGATGCGTGGTGCCCGGCGGGGGCAGGGTGAGTGCGGATCCAAACTCCTCCCCCGCCCCCCTCCCCCCCCCTCCCCTTCCTCCCTCTCCGCGGGTGCTGCGCTGGTGGGGCGGGGGGCTGAGCCCACGCTCGGTGTCACGGCGGGTTCAGGCCCCCCCGGTGGCCCCGGGCGCAGGTGGCGGTGGTGGCGGCCACCACCGCGGTTCTCTTCATGCTCCAGAAACTGGGTTAGCGCGGGGGGAGGCAGCCGCAGCCTCCATTATTCATGGGCACGGCCCCGGGGTGGGGGGTGAGGGGGCCGGCGAAGCCCCTTCTTGAAGCTTGGGGAGGGGGGGGGGATGCGGGGGTGTGGGAGGGGACGGTGGCATCTCGGGGACGTGATGCTCTTGGTCCGATGAGCCTGGTTGGCCCTGGCACCCACGGGGATGGGCGTGCATCCCCTTGGGAGTGCATCCCCCCAGATGTGCATCCCTGGGTCCCCCCAGATGTGTATCCAGGGGTTCCAGCAGCCCCGGTTTGAGTCAGGAGGGAAACTGAGGCAGCAAACAGCAGAGAACAGAGTGTGGGGAGGGGACCCAGCTGTCACCAGGCAGCTTCTCTCCCACACAGAGCCGGGAATAGACACCATCTCCCAGCGCTGCAGCACCCACGCAGCCCCACCGCCCCCGGGAGGGGGGGGGAGGGGGTCCCACCCTCCCACCCGTCCCTGCGATCTCAGCCAGGGGGGTGCTGGGGGGATCTGAGGGGTCGGTGGGGACCGCAGCCTCCTTGCCCAGCCCCAGGGACTCTGTCCGAGGACAGGGGCTGTCCCACCAGTTGGGGCTTGGGGAGTTTTGGGGGGCGGGGAGCAGCAGGGGGGCCGGGGCTGCTTCTCCCTGGCAGTGCCCATGGGCAAGGCAGGGGCTGCAGAGATCAGGGTTTGATTTTTCGCAGCTGCTCAGCACCTCCCAGGCCCTCTCAGGCCTCTCTTGGCCCCGCAGCTGGAAATTCTTCCTGCGTTTCCCCTCCCATGGGTGGGTGCTGCCCGGGGAGCACCCCCAAACCCAGGCTGGGGGCAGTCCGGGGGGTGTGGGGTGCAATCCTCCCCTACCACCCGCCACGCTGCAACCCACCCCATGCCCTGGGGGGGCTCAGCCCCCTCCTCAGGGCTGCCAGACCCCGGCCAGGGCGGGGGATGCTGTCCCAGTGCTGCCCCGTTTGCAGTGGGAGCTGAAGGATGAGGGGTAGGGGGGTGCCGGGGACCCCCGAAACCGTCCGGGCTCTTTCAGGTAGTGGAGCAGCACTGGTTTTATTTCTATTTTCCACCTTCTTTGTGCCGGGAAAAAAAGCGGGAGCGAGCAGAGGGGGGAGAGAATACTGCTTCGTCATGATGCCGCCTAATTCTCCTCTTGTTCGGGAAGGGACTGAGCCAGCAGCAGAGCTGGGGAGAGGCGAGCAGCACCCACCCCCCCCCCCCAACCTTCCCGGGCCACCCCCCGGCTACCCAGCCCCGGTTATCGGTGCTGCCGGGGGTGCTGGGCTGGGGAGATAGTGCTCGCCCGCCCCGCCGCTGGCTCGCCCGCCCCGTTTGTCACACGGATGCGCGTCGCAACGCGCCGGTGGCTTGGCAGCAGGCAGGGAAGCTGGCCCGGCAGCCCACGGGGTGGATTCGGTGGCCAAAGGAGGAGGACGGGGGTGGCCGTCCGTCTGTCCGTCGGTCCCTGTGTGTCCCGTTCCCCCCCACCCACCCCCCGCCCCGCTCTCAGGTCCCCGCCGTCGGAGGGATGCGGTGTCCCCGTCCTTAGGTGAGTGGCTCTGCCCCGCGCCCGGCTCGGGGGGGAGAGGGGAGGGAGGTGGCCGGGGGGTGGGGGGCACGGGGGAGAGGGGTTTGGGGGTGCCGGTTCGTCGCGATCGGCAGCGGCCACGTTTTGCTTCCCGTGCTCCCCCTCCCCTGGCTCCGCACGCTTCCCACTCCCAGGGGGGCTGGGGGGAAGGCGGGGGGGGGGAGCTGGGGGCAACCCCGCAACTTGTCCCCCATCTTCTTCCCGTGCCCGGCGCTGCGAAGCCACCTGCCCTTGTCGCGGGGAAGGGGGGGACATGGGAACAGGAAGGGCGGTGACCCGAGGCGGGGACACGGGCTCTATCGCTGAGGGGGGGGTGTACCCCTCCCCGCGCTCCCAGCCGCGTCTCCTCAACACCCCCCACCCTCCCTGGGACACCCCTCAGTGGGGGTCGGACGCTGCCGGCAGAGCGGGGACATTCCCTGTCCCCCTTCCACGGGGACATCGCCACCCTGTGCCCCAAGGGAGGTGGCCAGAGCACCCCAGCCATTCCCAGCCCCACTTGTGGAGTGTTTGTGGGGTCTCGGGGGTGCTGTTTGGGTGGGACACCCCCAGCCCTCCCCCCCCCAGGTGGAGGTTGTGATGAGGTTTGATGCTCTCTGTGCTCAGCGTGATGGGGCCGTGGCTTTTGGGGTCCTGCCATGGGCACGAGATTTTGGACTCCCCCCCCCTGCCCCTCCTGGCCTCATCCAGGCACCCAGGGGCCAAACTCCCATTGCCCCAGCACCACGGAGCATCGGGGGGCTACCCTGGGATGGGGGGAGGGGGGTGCAAAGCTTGGCCCCCCGGTTCTTGGCTAAGGATGGAGCCACCTCCTGGGGTGGGGGGTGGGGGGTGGGCTCCTGGCTGTGGGCGTGTGGTGGTCAGGTAGGGCTAAGCCCGGCCTCTCCCGGGAAGACCTGGGCCACCAGCTGCCACCTCGGGCAGCCCCCGGCCACATCCCACTGCCACCATGTCCTGCCTGGCTGCGATGTCCCCAAGCAGGGCGTCAAGGTGCCTGGGGACCTGTCACCCCAAGGTGCTCAGTGTAGGACATCCCCTGGGGCTGGCAGAGCTGAGGGGGGTGTTCTCAGGAGCTGGTGGCAGCACCAGACCCACACCAGAATTCTCGGGGGGCTGCGACCTCCCCACACACCCCCCGGTGGGTCCTTCCCAGCCCCTCTGCGTGCGGGATGAGCAGGCTAATCCCATTTTAATCCCAGATTATTTGCCACGTGAGTTGCTGCCCCGAGCGGGCTGCATCGTGGCCAGCGGGACAGGGGGGACGGGGATGGACCCTCCCCACTCAGTCCCCGCTCCAGACTTTTTGGGAAACTTCCTGGAAGGGCTGGAGAGCAGCTGGATCGGCCCAGATCCCTGGGATGGAGCAAGTGGAGGAGGTGGAAATGGTTCCTACAGCTCCAGCTGCTGCTGGCTGGGGAAGGAGGATTGCAGCCAGGGGAAACTGAGGCAGGGAGCAGGGAACATCCTCTGCCCCAGGGATGGAAAAATCCCAGGGGCCAAGAGCTGGCAGCTGGTGGCTTTTTAAGGCCACCAAAGCGTCCCCTCGGCAGGGCCGGGGCGGTGCAATGGGATGGAAGTGATGAGCTGTCAATAGCCCATGGGCCGCTCCAGGGATGCTCCGGAAGGGAGGGAAAAGGTGTAGAAAAAAAAACAAAAAAACAACACAACAAAACAACAAACCCAACAAAACCAGGACAAAGGGGGAACCGGACACCGGTGAGATGCGGGTCGGGGACCCACGTGCTCGGCCCCGCAGCGATCGAGTTGCCGGTGGGGCCCTGGGGTGGGTCGGTGCCTCGGTTTCCCTCCCCCTGTCCCCGGGTGAGGATGCTCTGAGCTGCTGTGTTTGTTTGAGGGGTGCGGTGAGAGGAGGAGGAGGAGGAGGCGGAGGCGGCCGGGGCTGGGCTGGGAAGTGCTGGATGCTGTTCCCGGGGCTGGCGGGAACCGTCTGTTCGGGGAACTTGTGACCCCACCGTGTGTCCCCGTCCCTGTGCCACTGGGGGGGGGGATCGGGGGGGCAGCAGCGGGAGAGGCCTGGCAGCAGGGCAAGGGCGAGGCAGGCAGTGAGGAGGAGGAGGAAGGAGAGGGGAGGAAGGCTGGGGGTCCTTTCCCTCTGTCCCCCCCAGCCCTGGGTGAAGGGGTTGGGTGCCTCCTGGCCCCCGGCCCGGGCTCTGATGGCTTTGGCGGCTGCGAAAAGTCAAATCCGGATTTCCTCGGGGCGGGGAGGAGGGAACTGGCCTCTTCCCGCTGCAGCGCAGCCCTCCCCGCGGCCCTCCCCCCCTGGCATGGGATGTGCTGTGCGGGGAGGGGTGGGGGGGGGGGTGGTGTGCGTGAGACAAGCCCCCTGTCCGTCTGTCCATCCCTTTCCTCCATCGCTTTCCCTCTTCCCGAGCATCCTTGTCCCGCACCTTTCTCTCCCCGCTCCCTGCCTCCCCGCAGCATCACCCCGGGAAGGGGGACACGGAGTTATTCCCATCCCACCCCCCCCTTCTCGCCCCATTCGCTCTCCCCGGCCAGGAAAATCCCAAACACGCGCCGATCCGGCCTTATCTCATCGAGCAAGCGAGCGTGCGGGGGACCTGCCAGCCCGGGCTGCCGGAGAGATCGGAGGTTGCCATGGGGAGAGAGGCTGCCAGCGGGGCGGTGGCTCCCTGCCTGCTCCAGATAAGGTGTCCCCGCATCCCCCAGCTGCGGGGGGGACACCGCACCCCAGCTGGTTGCGCAGCCCCAGCACCCCTTCGCCCTCCATCGCCGCATCTCCCCCTTCCTCGGGCTTGTTTTTCCTTTCCCTCCGCATCCACCCCTCCCCGCACCCGCCCTCCCCCTTCCTCCTCCTCCTCCTCCTCCTCCTGCCATTTGCCGTCTCATCCATCTGCTCGCTGCCACCGCGTCCCCAGCCCCGGGGAGGGGGTTAGGGGGGTGCCCTGGCCCTGCTGATGGAAAGTCTGAGCTCATGGGTGCTGGGGGTGGCTGCAGCTCACCCGGACAAAGCCGCCTTGTGTCCTGCTCCAGGGGTGCCCATCCCATCCCATCCACACCGCCTCCCCCAGACCCTTGGGAGGTGCTGAGGGTGGGGGACAGCCTGTCAGGACCCCCAAGCTGCTCAAGGAAGGGGTTATTTGTGTGTCCGGGGGGGTCCCAAGGGAGGGGTGAGGCCCAAGCCTGGAGCTGCTGGTGGTTTCTCCTGGCTTCCTGCAGCTGGAGGATGCTCCAGGCTCCCTCAGGTCCTTCTCCATCTCTGTGACCCATGGGAATGGGCTCTGCACCCTTCTGCAAGTCCCAAGGCTGGGGGACAGCAGGGCCAGGTGTCCCCAGAAGTGGTGGCACATCCCCAGCCCCACATACAGGCTGCAGGAGGGGCGGATGGGGGTGATGGTCCAAAGCTGGGGGCTTGCTCCGTGTTGCTGTTGTGCTCTGGGTCACACGAGGTTTTTCCTGCTGCCCTCCCCCTCTGAAAGGGGAAGTTTTGAGGAGAATGGGGAATTTTCTCCCCTTTGTGTGTGACATTGTGGGTGGATGGGGCAGGGAGGGCTTGGGCCCAGGGGGCTGCAGGGCAGGGGATGAGCACAGCACCCCTGTCCCTGTCCCCCCCCCCCCATCCTGCCACTGCTGGAGCCTTCTCGAGGCCACGGACAAAGGGTTTCATTACCTCTGCTCTGTTTGCCAGCACTCGTCAGCAACGGGGCCAGCAGCCACATGGGGGGGGTGGGGGGGGACTCGCAGGGACACCCTTGTCACCCTGCAAGCCACTGTCACCTCTCTCTTCTCCCTTGCAGAGGCAGCACCCGAGCCCCAACCCAGCTATAGAGCCCAGAGGGATGTGGAGCCACAGAGGCAACGGTGAGTGGGGGGCTGGGGTACCCCAGCACCCAACCCCTGCCCCAGGACAGACCTGGAGCCATTTGGCCACCCTGGGGACGGTGACATCCCCTGGGAAACCTGTCCTGCTGCCAGCACAGGAATATTTGGCAGCAGGGCCTCGTGTCACCTTAGGGTCTGGTGCCTGGGGGTCTTCCAGGCTCAGCCCCCCTGTGGGAGGGTGGTGGGCTCTGCCCAGCCCTTCTGCCCTCGGGTACCACCCTTGAGGTGCTGCCTTCCAGCCCCAAAACTCCTGCTGTCCCCATGCAGGACCCTGTGACTGACACAGCCCCTCCAGCCCACAGCTGAATGGAAAGACTGCAGAAGGTAAGGTGGGGGGGCTATGGGCAGGGGGGTGGGGGGGTGGGGGGGGTGGGCAGGGGGATGGAGGCACGCAGGCAATGTGGGCCACCAGCACACAGGAGCTGGTGGCCAAGGGCAGGAGCTGGTGGCCAAGGGCATTGGCAGAGTCACCCTGGGATGCTGCTAGCAGGGCCCAGCCTTCCTCCTCCTCCTCCTCCTCCCAGCCCAGCCTGGCAGCACCATCTAGTGGCACCGTGTCCTGGCCAAGCCACTGTCACCTCCCGGGTGTCCCCTGCCCTGAACCTCAACGCTGGAGCAAAGGAGACCCCAGAGCCCACCCAACAATACCCCATCCCCAAAGAGGGGGTTATACCCCTGCACTGAGGTCCGTGGGGCACAGGGGGTGTCCCCAGGCCCCCCTGCTGTGCCCTGGGGTCCTGACCATGACCCTGAGCTCCTTCCCCAGGCTAAGCTTTGCCCAAATCTCACTTTTTCCTTCCAGCAACCACTGACCTCCCCGGGGAGTGTCTGTTCCTCCCGTGGGTCCAGTGTTCCCGGGTCACCCTCCAGCATCGTGGTAAGAGGGGCACACACCTCCCCAAACCCTCTCCAGCCCCCCGGAAGGATGCCAGCCCTCTCCATTCCTCAGCATTCCCTTTCTGTACCCAAAACCGAAGGTGCTTTCTCTTCCTCCCAGGCCAAAATGGACAACGAGGTTCTGGGCTACAAGGACTTGGCTGCCATCCCCAAGGACAAAGCCATCCTGGACATCGAGCGCCCCGATTTAATGATCTATGAACCTCATTTCACTTATTCCCTCATGGAGCACGTGGAGCTGCCCCGGAGCCGAGAGGTGAGGGGTGTCCCAGGGCCATCCATGTCCCCTGAGTGGGGGTTGGGTTTTTTTTTGAGGGGGGGATTGAGGGGTCACAGAGGGGGCCGATGGATTCAAAGGTTTCTTGCCTCCTGCAGCGATCCCTGTCTCCCAAATCCATCTCTCCTCCTCCATCTCCAGAGGTGAGTACAGTACTGACACTGCTGGCTTTGGGGGGGCTCTGAGGAAAGGGGGAAGGGGGGGGGGATGATGCCAAACTTGTTGGTTCTCACCCACAGGTCATTCGGGAGTGGTTGGAGAGCCGGACCCCCAGCACTGCCCCCCAGCCCACCCCCCGCCAGGGCAGCTCCACCCGCAGCAGTGTCCAACACTTCCACCGCCCTGGTATGGCCCCCCCAGACCTCCCCCCGGCTCTGCCTCACTCCAACCCCACCACAGGGGTCTGGGTAGGGGGTCCAGCTCCTTACTCCCAGCCCCCAACCTCCTTGTTCCTTGCAGAGACAGACACAACAGAGCTCAACATCTACAAGAAGCCTCCAATCTACAGGCAGAAAGGTGAGGGGGGGGGCTTGGGGTGAGGGGTGGGGGGGTTCTGTCCCATGGGATGGGGCACCCCAGGGCGCTGCCTCACCCCCCCCTTGTGCCCCACAGACCACCACCATCCCAGTGCCCACCATGGGAAGCATCTCATAGAGGACTTGATCATCGAATCCTCCAAGTTCCCAGCAGCTCAGCCCCCAGACCCCAACCAACCCGCCAAGATCGAGACCGACTACTGGCCATGCCCCCCATCCCTGGCTGTTGTGGGTAGGTGGGGAGTTATTCCCTGTCAGATCCCCCCCCGTGGGAGTGCTGGGGGTGGATAAAACACAACCTCTTTTCCCCCAGAGACTGAGTGGAGGAGGAGGATGGCATCCAAGAGAGGGGAGGAGGAGGAGGAGGACCTGACGGAGGAGATGAAGAACCTGCGGGAGCTCCAGAGGCAGGAGCTGAGCAAGGTGAGGGGCAGAGTGGGTGGGTGGGCACCCCTGTGAGGGGCTGGGGACACGCTGGCACTGACCCTTACTCTTGTCCCTTTGCCTCCAGGTCACTTCCAACCTGGGAAAGCTGATCCTGAAGGAGGAGATGGAAAAATCTCTCCCAATCCGGAGAAAAACTCGCTCGCTGCCTGACCGGACACCTTTCCACACGTGTATGTGGGATGTCCTTCCCAAAACCCTTCCCAAAACCCTTCCTATGACCCATCCCATCCCTTCCCCACCCAGCACCTCTCCCTGCCTGCACCCCTGCCAGCTCCTGCACCCCCCCAGCCCTCCCTGCACTCCTGACCCTTCCTCTCCCTCTCCTGCAGCCGTGCACATGGGCAGCTACAAGAGCTCCTCGCTGCCCCCCTCGGGCAGGAGCACCCTCACCCGGGTGAGTGGGCAGGAGCTGCCCCCCTCCCCGTGCCCTGGGTTGGGGTCTGGGGGTGGCATCGCTCTGACATTGTCCCCTGTCCCCTGTCCCCTTGTCCCCTCACAGCTGCAGTCAGCAGAGTTTGGCTCAGCGGGCAGCGAGAAGGGCAGTCCGGGTGAGCATCATCCCCTGGAATGGGGGGTTTGGGGGTGTCCTGGGGTGTCTGGGGGTGTCCCGGGGGGGCTGGGGGTGTCTTGGAGTTGTGGGGGTGTCCTGAGGATGTGGGGGTGTCCCCAGGTGACTCCAGGTCTCCAGGTGACCCCAGGGAGGGGGGTTGCTGGGCTCAGGGGAGGGTGGGAAAACCACCTCTGGGGGCTTTGTCATCACCCAGGGGAGGGTGTTGGGGGACACACACCCGGGGGGGGGGGATCCCCGAGGCTGAGCTCTGCTCCCCTCTGTTTTCCAGCCCTCCAGGTAAGCGCTCGTCTGGCTGCCAGCACGGAGACCCCGTGACAGGGTGATGTACATCAAGGGGGGGGGACACAAGGGACACTGGGGCCACCCCTGTGACAGGCCCTGAAGGGGAGAGGGGGGAGCTGGAGGTAGGGGGGGGGGGGCTGTGCCAGTCCCAGGGCTGGAGCCCATCACCTGGGCTGGGGTTTGGGTGGGAGAGGGCAGCCCTGGGGGGGTCAGAGCTGACTGCAGGCTTTGCCCCCCCACCCCCCAGAACGGCCAGCGCGGGCGCATGGACAGAGGCAATTCCCTGCCCAGCATGTTGGAGCAGAAGGTGAGTGGGGATGGGGTTGTTTTTTTTTTTTTTTTGCGGGGGGGGGGGCACGGGCATGGCTGTGGGGGGAAGGTTTTACAGTCCCATTTCCCCCCCCTCGCAGATCTACCCCTATGAAATGCTGATGGTGACAAACAGAGGCCGTGTCAAGCTGCCACCCGGCGTGGACAGGACCAGGCTGGAGGTAGGGGCTGAGATAAGGGGATTTTTGGGGGGTTTTTTGTTTTTATTTTTTGTTCTGGGGGGGCAGGTAAGCCCCTGACACCCTCTCACCCCCCCTCCTCCCGCAGAGACACCTCTCCCCCGAGGATTTCCTGAAGGTCTTTGAGATGTCCCCCGAGGAGTTCAGCAAGCTGGCCCTCTGGAAACGCAACGAGCTGAAGAAAAAAGCTTTCCTCTTCTGACCCCCCCTCTCAGCTCAGCCCCCGCACCGCCGTGTAACCGCTTTACTAAGACCCCCACACACACACCTTCCCCTCAACCCCAGCCCCCCCAGTTCTGAGCCCCCCACCTCGCTCCTCCTGTAGGAAAAGGGCTCTGGGGAAGGGGGGAGTCTTGAACCTGGTTCTGCTGCCCGGCTTGCTGGGGGGGGTGATGGGGTCCTGGGGGCAGCCCCAGCCCCTGAGCAGGCACGGTTCAGCCAGGAGGGGAGGTGGGGGGGGTTTCTGGGTGTTGTGCCCCCCTTTCCCCCCCAGCAGCACTGGAGGGGGGGGGGACAGACAGTGCCTGGCTCTGCTTTTGGCCGGGAGCATTCTGGCTCGGGTGGGTTGGGTGATGGGGGGGCTTCCTTCCACCCTGGGGGGTCAGTGGTCTCTGCCCCCCCCACACACCACACCCCTAACCCCCGGGGGGTGTCCCCTCTGCCCCCTGCACCTTCACCCTGAGATTTGGGAAGAGCCTGGGGGCTGACCCGCTGCAAAGCCCCCCCCCCCCTTTTTAACACCTCCGTGCTCCCCCCAGACCCCCCCAGTCCCATAAGGACACATTCACTGCCAAATCCTGGGATTTGGGGTGGGATGGGGGGCAGAGCAGTGGGGGAGGGGGGTCCCAGGGCAGCTCTAAGCTCAGTTTGATGATGCTGGGGAGGGGGATGCAGGGGGGGGGCAGAAAGGAGCAGGGCAGAGCTCGGAGGGGAGGGGAACCTGGGGGGGGGGTCTCACCAGGGCTGCCTGACAGCCTCCCCCCCCCAGCCACGCAGGGAGGGCTCAGGACCGGGCAGCACTTTCCCTTCTGCCCCCTCTCCTCCTTTGGGGACACTTTCTGGGCAGGACCCCTCTGCCCTCGCATCCCTGACGCCCCCTCCCTCCCCCCTCCTCCCCACCACCCCCCCGGGTTTCTGTTTCCAGCCACTTTCCAGCCGCTCAGACTTTGTTGGGATGTAAAGAATGTAATTTATCGGGAATTCACTGGCCCATACTTGCCTTTCACTGCTACTCTACAGAAGACGTATCTATAAATATATCTATAAATATGGGTTGGTTTTTTTGACCGGACTTACAGTGATTCACTTGACTTTGGGTTTTGGTTTTGGCATTTTTTTTTCTTTTTTTTTTTTTTTTTTTTTTTTTTTTGGTTAGAGATTTTATTTTATTTGCTGGTGTTGGAGAAGCCGCGTGAGAGTGAATTTTTTGCTTAAAATTAAAGGTGAAATGGCTTTATCCAGCCCCGGCCTCTCTGGTGATTTGATATCCCACCCCCCCCACCCCCCCAATTCCTCCCGAGCCCCCCGCCCGCCGGTCCCTGCAGATGGCGATGCTGCTCCGAAAAGGATGCGGAGCCCTTCCCCGCCTCCCCCCCCACCCCCACCCAAACCCTGCTGGGGGCCCTCAGGGCGTGTGCGAGCCCAGCCGAGCCGGGACAGGGCTGTCCCGAGCCCTTCGGTACCGGTCTTGGTCCCGGTTACCGGTCCCGGTTCCGGTTCCCGGCTCCGCCGCGATGTGAGTGACCCCGCACCATGGCTCGGCAGAGAGGTACGGGGAGGGGGGGGGGGGATGTAGGGGGGTGAGAGGGCTTCTGGGGGGTGCAAAGAGGGGCGAGAGGAAAGAGGGCAGAGGGGGAGCGGGGGTGGTCGTGGAGGTGCCCAGGAGAGGGGGTGAGGGTGTAAAAAGGGGGGGGGGGTGAGGGAAAAGGGGGCGTGTGGGGAGAAGGAGGGGGTGCCACAGGAGGAGAGGGGGGGTCTGGGGCGGTGGGAAAGTGCAGGGGAGGAAAGGGGTGCAGGGGACAAAGTGGGGGTGTGGGGCTCGGGAGGTCAGAGCAGGGATGGGGGGCTCGGGTGCCCCCCTTCCCCCCAAACCATCGGGGTGCACAGGGTATGGGGTGCCGGGGCTTCTGCCAGCAGCCTCCTTGGGGCATTTTGGGGGTGCAGGGGCTGGGGGGGGGAGCACCCTGGAGCAGGGCCGGGTCACAGCAGGGCCAGGCTTGAGGTGGCCTTCAGCCTCCTCTGAGTCATCCCCAGCTGGGCCAGAGCCACCCCGAGCTCTGGAGAGGGGGGGTCCTAGGGTACCCCCCCACCTCTGCTCCCCTCCTGCGCCTCTCAGGGGGTGCCTGGATGTAAAACCCCCCCTCATTGCAGGGAGGGGGTTGGAGGTGCCAGCCAGGAGTCCCCCCCGGGTGCTGGCATCACCCAGGACTTGTGGCATCCCGTGGGTGGCTCTCTCCTTCCTCCTCCTCCGAGGATGAGGATGCCACGGAGCCGCGTGGTGTCCCAGGGGAGCAGGGTGCTGTGCTAGGCCACGGTTCTGTGTTTGGGGGGCGTTTTCATCTTACCCCCCCCGCCCCCCCCAAAACCCTGGCAGGAGGCAGCTGGGGGTGGGTGAGGGCAGCCCCTGCCTCCTCCCCACCGGACACCCCCGGGATGGCTTCCCCTGCCCCACTGAGGGCACCGGGAGCTTTTTTTTTGGGGGGTGTGGGGGGTGTGGAGGATGGAGGCAGGGGTGGAGGGGGGGGGGGGCGAGTGGATGGAGATGTCATTGCTGAGGAATTCGGCCTGGGCGGAGGAGAGGAGGGAGGGAGAGGAAGAGCCAGGCACAGGGGGCACGGGGGGCAGTCCCGGGGTCTCTCTGTGTCTGTCTGTGTCCCCCCCCCCCAATCATGCTCTGCCCGCAGGGCCCCCTTCATCCCCAGGCCCCCCCCCTGCCCCGCCAGCCCCCCACCCCAGGGAGCTGGTTCCCCCTTTTCCCTTCCCCGGTTTCCAGGGAAATCCAGATGTTTGGGCCCGGCCCCGGCATTGCTCAGCCTCCTGCCCTGCCAGATGTTTCTTTTCCCCCCGGGCAGGGGTGTGTGCTCCCGGCTGGGGGGGACGGGATGGGGACTGTCCCCTTGCCAGCCCCTCTGCGGGCGGGGGCTCTTCCCGTGTCCCCTTTAACACTTGTGGCACCGGTGGGATCCTTCCCCCTTCCCCCCTCCCCTCCTCCCCGTAGGGGTGCTGCTGGTTTTGGGGGTGCTTTACATCCCCACCAGCCCAGAGTGATGGGGTGCAGGGATGTGGGGGTGCTGGGCTGGTGCTGAGCCCTCACTTTGCTCCCTGACCTCAGGGTGGGTGAGCACTCAGCATTTTCAGTGCTCAGAGCAGCCTTCATCACCCATGTGCCTCCTCCTCCTCCTCCTCAGCACGTGGGGCTGCCCCGGGCCATTGCACCCAAAGCCCCTCCGGGAACAAACCCCCTCTGTGAGCACACACAGAGGAGCCTTCAGCAGGTCCCCAGCCCCCCCTCCTCATCCTCCCTCCTCATCCTCCCCCGGGCCCCTCAATAGCAGGATTGTGCTGAGCCGGGGCAGGTGGCACAGAACCCCCCCTGGCCACTTGCCACCAGAGACCCCTCCCCAGCCCTGCCCAGGGACATCTGGTGGGGGGTGATGGCATGTCCCTGTCCCTGTCCCTGTCACCCCCCCCCCCAGACCTGGACAAGTTGCTGTGTGACCTGAGGTCCTTCCTGCTCATCCTGGACCGGGAAAGCCTCAGCGCTGGAGCTCGGGCCAAGAAGAAGTCAGTGGCTGAGCTCCTGTCCCGGCTGCAGAGCCCCTCGTGTGAGTGGAGGGCTGTGGGTGACCCCCAGGGAGCACCCTGTGGGGGGGTGGGTGGCAGGGAAGGGGCTGTGACTGGGTGTCCCCCCACACCCCCCCCGTGTTGCAGCAGAGGATGCAGAGTACATGATCATGCGCTGCCTCTCGCCTGCCCCGGGGACCTCCCAGGGATGGGATGGGCAAGGTGAGTCCCACACCCCATCTCCTGACCCCCACCCCATCTCCTGTACATCCTGCACCCCATCTCCTGATCCATTCTTCATCTCCTAACCATCCCACACCCCATCTCCTGTCCATCCTGTACCCCATCTCCTGACCCCAACCCCATCTCCTGACCCCCCCACCCCCTCTTCTGTCCATCTTGCACCCCCTCTCCTGACCCATTCTCCATCTCCTGATCATCCCACACCCCATGTCCTGACCCACACCCCATCTCCTGTCCATCCCATTCCCCACCTCCTGACCCCCACCCCTCTGTCCCACCCTGGCACACAGCTTCCAGTCCTGCTTTCCCCCCAGGCACCCGGAGGGTGGATGGAACAGGAGGGAGAGGCTGTGAGTGCCCCCCAGCCAGCACCCTGAGCCTGCCTGGAGGGGTAAGGGGTGGGCAGTGGTGGGGTGGGGGGCCTGTGGGGGTCACAGGGCTCAGGCAGCAGCACTGTGCTGGGAGAGGGGGACACGGGGGCCATCCCTGCTTTGTGACTTTGCTGTCATAGGGGGGTCCAACCAGACTGGGGAGGTTCCAGTGCTGCCAGCTCTGGGCAGAGCCCCCCGGCTGTCCCATGGGGACCCAGTGATGTTCACCCCAGGGACAGGGGAGGGGGGAACACCTCAAAGCCCCCCTTCCCTCCCCAGAGCAAGGTGGTCTCATCATCCCCTCCACCTGAAGACTCCTACGAAGATAACGAAGCCCCCAGCCCCAGCAGATGTGCAGGCTCAGGTGAGCACCCACTGCACCCCCTCCTCAGCACCCCCACCCACCCACCCACCCACCCCCCTGACACTCTCCTGGCTCCCAGGAGGTGCTGACACTGACAGCAGCCACTACGAGTCCTACGAGGAGGATGAGGATGGTGTGATGGACCGTGCCCACTACCTGAGGTGGTCAGCAGCCCCCAGCCCCGATGCTGAGCCCCCCGGGCACCCCGAGGCACAGCTCTGTGGCTTCCTCTGGAGGAGGCGCTGGCTGGGACAGTGGGTGAAGCAGCTCTTCATTGTCAGGGAAAACGTGCTGCTGGTGAGAGGCTGGGAGCAGGGAGGCAGGGAGGGATGGAGGGAGAAAGGGATGGAAAGGGATGGAGGAATGGATGGAGGGAGGGATGGAGAAAGGGATGGAGGAATGGAGGAATGGATAGAAAAAGGAATGGAGGAATGGATGGAGAAAGGGATGGAGGGAGGGATGGAGATATGGGAGGACTCATGGATGGAGGAAGGGATGAAGGGATGGATGGATGGATGGATGGATGGATGGATGGATGGATGGATGGATGATGGGAGAGTCTGATGGAAGGGAGGGATGGATGGATGGATGGATGGATGGATGGATGGATGGATGGATGGAAGCATTCAAGGAGCCATAGATGGATATAGGGAGGGATGGATGGATGGTTGGAGAGACTGATGGAGGAGAGGGAGGGAGGGAAGGAGGAAGGAAGGGATGGATGGATGGATGGATGGATGGATGGATGGATGGATGGATGGATGGTGGAAGTGGGTCCTTGCCCACCACTGACCCCCCCCCCCCTTGTTGCCCTCCCAGTGCTTCAGATGTGCTGCTGACCCACACCCTGTGCTGGTGCTGGACCTGCGGGGCTGCTGTGTCACCTACAAAGCCAAACGTGGCAAGAAGATGCCCCATGCCCTGAAGGTGACAGGGACAGCAGGCGAGGTGCTGGTGATTGGCTTCCAGAGCCAGCAGCAAGCTGAGGACTGGAGGAAGGTTTGGAGGTGTTGGAGCCTGGCAGAGCTCTGGGTGGGCAGGAGAGGAGGGGGGAGCAGGGACAAACAGTGGCACCTGAGGGGTTTGGGGACAATCTTGTGTGTCCCCAGCTCCTCTCCCATCCCAGGGGTGCCTGGAGCACTGTTAGGTGGGGGAGTGGGTGCTGGGGGCTGAGCTCTCCCCTCCTCCCTTCACAGGTGATTGCAGAGGTGAGCAGCAATGCCCCGGGTGGGCTGGCAGCCATCGGTGTCCCAGTGTCACCTTCCTCAAGGCTCAGCAGAGTGAGCTGCTTGTCCTCCCCTGGGAAACACAGGCAGGGGAAAGGGGGTGTCCAGGGTGCACCCCAACTCCCCATCCTGCTGTCCCTGTCGGGTGTTGCTGGGGAGGGTGGCATTGCTGTGGGGTGGGGGGTCAGGGTGCAGGGGGCTTGAAACCTCTGGATCTTAATGGCTTTAAAGGGGAAGAGGGGAGATTTAGGTTAGGTAGTCAGTCTTGATGCTCTCAGAGGTCTGTTCCAACTCGAACTTAAGCTATAAAAATTCTTTGGGGTGAGGGTGCTGAGCCCCTGGGTGCCCAGGTTGCCCCCAGAGGCTGTGGCTGCCCCATCCCTGGCAGTGTTGAAGGTTGCATGGGGCTTGGAGCACCCTGGGCTGGTGGGAGGTGTCCCTGCCCATGGGTTTGTCACTGGATGAACTTTAAGGTCATCCCATCCCATCCCATCCCATCCCATCCCATCCCATCCCATCCCATCCCATCCCATGGAGTTCTCTCCATCCCCAGGCCGCTGTCTCCCAGCTCAGCAAGGAGAAGGATGAAGCTTGCCCTGGCGAGGATGCTAAAGGAGGTGGGTGTGGAGGATGGGGACAGACAGGACCAGGGGCTGTCCCTGTCCCCGTGTCCCGGCTGACGGGGGCGGTGCCCGCAGGTTTCCTGGCGGTGCGGTTGCGCTGGCAGCGGCTGTGGCGGGCGGTGCGGGACGGAGCCCTGCGCATGGCCCCAGGCCCGGGGGGGGGAACGCAGCCCCCTGGCTGTGCCCTACGGCTGCAGGGCTGCCAGGTCTCCCCAGGGGCGGCCTCCGGCTCCCCCCGGCACCTCCACATCCGCATCGCCCAGCGGGGCCGGGAGCTCGCCCTGCTGCAGGTGAGAAGCCCCCCTGTTCCCCCCTACCCCACGCAGCAACCCCCCCCTTGCCCTTCTCTGGAGGGAGGGGGTCCCGCTGAGCTCAGACCCCCCCTGCCCCACGCCAGACCCGCCCGGATGAGGAGAGGGAAGCTTGGCTGAAGACCCTGCGGGCCAGGGGAGGAGGGGAGATGGCAGGGGGCAGCCCCGGTGCCGAGCCCCCCAGGTTGGGCGATGCCAGCAGCTGCCCTGCGGCAGGGTAAGGAGACCCTGGCTGGGGCACGGCCACCCCCCAGCCCTCTGGCTCCTCTGTGGGACCAAAAGCAGTGATGGGAACCCCCCCTCCTTGCAGTGGGCTGCTGCTGCGACGAGTCCCGACCCCCAATACCTACATGGATGATCCCTTCGGGCAGCTCCCACCACCTGAGACCCCCAAGCATCTTTACTCCAACGTGGAGCGGCTGCAGCAGTTGGTAACCCCTTCCCCTCCCTCCCCCCACCCCAAGGCAGCCCGGAGGGGGATGGGCTCCTACCACCCACTCACCCACGGGCTTCTCCTGTGCTTCCTTCCACAGCAGCAGAGTTTGGACCGAGTAGTGCAGAGGCAGCGCAGGAGACCCGTGTCTGCCCTGCCCTCCCCAGCAGGTGAGCAGGGGCCGGGTCTCCATCCCGGGCATCCCAGACAGGACAGGAGCCGAGGAGCAGAGTGTTGTGCCTTGATGCCTCTGCCCTTCCTCCCCAGCATCATCCTCCCCCCCTGCCCTCCCTTCTCTCCCCAGCACCAGCGGCAGCAACGCGGGGCAGGGACCCGCGGCGCTCAGAGCTGAGCCCCGAGCTCCGGAGCACGGATCTGTCCCTGTCCCAGCGCACTCTGACACTTCCCGAGAGGAAAGGGGCTCGGGATGGACTGGATATCCTCATCGGTAGCACCTCCAAACCTTCCCCCTCTGCCGGGGGGTGCCTGACCCTTGGCGAGCAGGCAGGGGGGTTGGGGGGTGCCCGAGCTGGGAATTTTCCCACTGTCCTTGCAGGTAAAAGAGCCTTCCCCAAGCTGGAGGAGAAGGTGGGGCAGCTGGAGAGGGGCTGCCCCATGAAGGGGAGGCTGAAAGCCGGCTCGGAGATGAACCTCCTGGCCATCAGCAAGTCCCTGAGGGGCCACATCGCTGCCACCACCACCACCAGCTGCAGCTCGGCTGGCTCCGAGGTGAGGGGACACCGGGGAGGGGTGGGATGGGAAGGGGTGGAGAGGGCAGGCATGGGCCTCCCTCCCCTCCATTTTGGTTTTTTTTTTTTGTTTTTTCGGGGTTTTTTTTGTGTTTTTTTGTTGGTTTTGGTTCGTTTGGTTGTTTGGGTTTTTTTTGGTGTTTGTTTTTGGGGTTTTTTTTTTGTTTGTTTTGGGGGGGTTTTTTTGTTTTGGTTTTTTGGTGGTTTTTGGTTTTTTGGGGTTTTTTGGGGGGGGCGGTTTTTTTTTTTTTTTGTTTGTTTTTGTTGTTGTTGTTTGTTTGTTTGTTTGTTTAATGTTTTTGGGTTTTTTTTCCCCAGCAGGGCTCATTCCTCAAGCCGCTGCTGAAGCGCACAGCATCAGCCAGGAGTGCCCTGAGGCCGCCTCCCTCCCCGCTGCTGCTGGAGAGGGGGAAAGTGCTGCAGAGGAGAAAGGTACCCTGGGGGGGGCAGGGATGGGGGGGAGCTGGGGGCCACCAGGAACACGGGGGAAGTCACCACCTATTTTTGCCACTCTCCAGGAGTGGGAGATGAAGTCTGCGATGTGACCGATGCTCCAGCAGCCCCCTCCCCATCCCCCCCTTTTCCTGGGGCAGCCTCCCCCCCCCCCAATGGACCTGCAGGAGCAGGCATCCCTCCACAGGAAGCAGCAGAGCTGCACGTGGGTTGTGCAGGACCAAGCTCGACGTTTTGTTTTTTGTTTTTGTTTTTTTTTTAACCATCAATATCAACACTACAGCTACACACATCTATTTTTATATAGACATTTTATAGATATATATATATGTATATATTCATATAAACTCTCCCTTTGTGGGTTTCTGGTCACTCTGGAATTTTCTTGCCCGTCCCAGCACCTCGGTTTTGGGGCAGATTGCAACCTCATGAGCCACCAGCTCTGTCCCCAGTGTAGGTCTGGTGGCATGGTGCACCCCCAGCCCCCCGGAGAGGGGTGGGTGCGGATACAGCCTTGGGGGGGGGGGGGACACATAGAGGGGAGGGGGGCTGCTTGGAGCACCCCAGGAGTCAGTCAGTGGGACCCGGGCTGGGCCCTGGGCTGCTTTCCAGCTGCTGTGTTTGTGTCGTGCCTTGTTTTTAAGTGTAGAAACATGGGTTTGTGGGGTGTTGTTTTAGGGTTTTTTTGAGGAATAATAAAAATTTAAAATAATCCTAAAACTTGGTTTCTCCTGGCTTGTGCTGTGGGAAGAGGTGAGTTGGGAGGGGGGCTGGAACCATCCCAACGCACGGGGGGTACCCCCACCCCGGTGTGAGGTTTGGATAGGGGGGGGTTACCCCCATCCCGGCCCCTGGTGTCCCCACAGGGTCCCCCCCCCACCACTCCCAGAACAATTTTAGTGCTGAGGGACCTTCCCAAACCCTCCGCCCCCAACCCCCCTTCAGCCCCCCAACCTCGACACCTTCAATCTCCCTCTCTCCGCCCCCCCCCAAGTTCCCCCCCTTCCCCCGGATCCCGCAGCTCAGCTGCCGGGGGGAGGTCCCACGGCCGAGCCGCCCCGCGCCGGGCGTCGGGCGGAGCCACCGCAACGGGGCGGGACCGGGAGCGGGGGCCGGTACCGGGGGGGAGTTAGGTACGGGGGGGGGGGGGGTTCGGTACCGGGTTCGCAGCCATGCTGAGCCGTCTGGGTGCTCTGCTGCAGCAAGCCGTGGAGACGGTGAGCGGGGTCGGGACGGGGTCGGACTCACGGTGGGACCGGGGACAGAGGGGGGGGGGGGTTCGGTGCACCCCTGACCCCCGTCCCGGTGTGCGCAGCGGGAGCCCAGCGTGGATCTGCTGGAAGCCTTCACCGAACACTGGAAGGGAATCACCGGGTACTACCTGGAGGCGACGGGTGAGTGGGGAGGTCCCCGTGAGGGGGGGTCCCTGTGAAGAGGGGGGTCTCTGTTCCCGAGGATGGGGTCCCGGTGGTATGGGAATAAGGTCCTTGAGGTGTAGGAACAGGGTCCCCTTGGAGAGGGGTCTTGGGAGAGGGTCCCCGTGCCCCTAGGAGAGGGTCCCCTGGGCTGGGATTACGGTTCCTGTGGCCAAGGAGGGGGTCCCCGTGCTCTGGGTCGGGACCCCCCATACCCTGCAACAGAACCTGGTGGCCTGGGTCAGGACCCCCGTGCTCCGAGTTGAGACCCCGTGTCTTGGGGCAGGTCCCCATGCTTGGGGACAGGTCCCTGTGCTCTGGGTCGGGACCCTCGTTCTCTGGGTGGGGACCCTGTACCCCGGGACAGGACCCCATGCCCTGGATCGGGACCCCCATGCCCTCGGTGGGGCCTCCCCGTGCAGTAGCAGGGCACTGTGCCCACCCTAATGCCCCACGGGTAACCTGGCGTGGGGGGGGGACGTTGGCATGGGACCCCCTTTTCCGTACCCCGGGAGGACTCATCCAGCTGGGTGCTTGACCCTGCCGAGCCCCGACCCCTGGTGGGGTCAGCACGGGGGGGTTGGGTGGGTGCAGCCCCTCCTGGCAGCCTTTGCAGTCAGGGGCACATCCTTCCCCGCGAGCACCAAAGGCGGGTCCTGGAGAGTTTCATCCCTTTCCTTGTCAGGATCTTCATCCTTCCCATTCCCCCTTTCCCTGCGGGGTGTCCGGGGTTGTCACCCCCCCTCCCCGTCCCAGGGCAGCGGATGGGGTGGGTTTGGCAGCGCCATGAGCGGAAGGAGCAGCCGGGATTCCAGATTCCATCCTGACATTGCCATCTAGCGTCGGGGGGGTCACATCCAACTTTTGGGTACCCCAGAATTAACCTTTACCCAGCCCCGCGCCTTGACAGGAGAGGAGGGAAAAAAAAAAAAAAAAAAAAAAGCAGCCACCAACCCCCCTTTCCCCAAAACTCTGGTGTGTCTGTAGATGAGAGCATCCCGGCCAGACAGACGGACATCCCCTGGCGCCTCCGGCAGATGTTGGACATCCTGGTGTACGAGGAGAAGCAGCGTTCCGCAGGGGAAGCTGGACCCTGCCTGGAGTACCTGCTGCAGCACAAGGTGCTGGAGACCCTCAGCACGCTGGGCAAGGCAGAGGTGGGTCAGGGACACTTTTTTTTTGGTTTTTTTTCCTAACCCCAAAGCACCCGTAGCTTTTCCGTCTGGCGTGGGTGCTGCTCGTCCCGTTTGAGATTATAAATCCTGCAGGATGAGGGGGGTTTCAGCAGCCCCCCCTCCCTTCCCTCAGAGTAACTATTAATATAGTACAGGGGCTGTCCCTGTGCTGCTAATAATAACCTCAGAACTCCTTATAAATAGGTTTGGGCTCATGCAGAAGCAAGCTGCAGAACAGGGGGGGCTCCTGAAATGTCCCCTGCCCCTTCCCTGCCCCTCAGGGTTTGGTGTTTTGGGATGCTGGGCTTTAACTCATTATTTCTCACTATTTATTCTCATTATTTCTCATTATTTATTTCTCACTAGGGGTGAGACTTTTTTTTTTCTTTTTTTTTTTTTTTTAATTTATTCTCCAAAAGAGCTCAGCTCAGAGGATGGAGTTTGGCCCTTCATTGCTACAAGGGCCCAGGGCAGGTGGGATGCCCCGGGGGGAGGGTCCTTGGCATTATTTTGGGGGAGCAAAACTGAGGTCTCTGTCCCTATAAACCCCCTCCCCGTGACTGCTGGGTGACCCAGCAGGCAGTCTGGGGGCAGTTCCAGAGTACTCAGGGCTGGTGCTGATGCCTCTCCCTGTCTCCCCCCACCCAGTACCCCCCCGGGATGAGGCAGCAGGTCCTCCTCTTCTTCAGCAGGGTGCTGGGGCAGGTGCAGCACCCACTCCTGCACTACCTCAACGTCCACAGACCGGTGCAGGTGAGCTCCAGGGATGGGGAGGGGATCAAGGGGGGGTCCCAGGGCATCCAGCAGCCCAGCACCCCCTCTCCTTGCCCTGCCAGAAGCTGCTCCAGCTCAGTGGGGACCGGCTGAGCTCCGGCACGGAGAAGGAGGAGGTGCAGTTTGCTGCTGTCCTCTGCACGAAGATCAAGCAGGATCCCACCCTGCTGGCATACATCCTGGAGGTGACACCTCTTGGGGGGGACACACCTCAAGGGGTTTTCTTTCTTTATTTCTTTATTTATTTAAGCTTTTGTTAATTTTTTTTTTTTTGAGGTGCTTTGCATCGCTGCGGAGCTCCCGGGGGATGAGTGGGAAGAAGAGGAGAGGGGGTGATGTGATGTTTTGCTGCTCCTCTACCTCTCCAGGGCAAGAGCATCCTGAACGGGAGGAGAGCCCAGGAGCTGCTGGCCAGCCCTGTGGAAGAGGGTGCAGAGCACCCCCTGGAGATCCCCCCAGCCCAGCCCTCCCCAGCACAGAGGGACAGCAACCTGGTCACC
Organism: Heliangelus exortis; assembly: GCF_036169615.1. NCBI lineage: Eukaryota > Metazoa > Chordata > Aves > Apodiformes > Trochilidae > Heliangelus > Heliangelus exortis. The sequence continues at coordinate 1,032,073 of NC_092451.1, read as the reverse complement.
TCCTTGGTGGGACTCTGCAAGAGCCAGGTAGGGGCAAAAGGGCTGGTGAGGAGGGGGCATCTAGGGGGGGGGGCTTGGGGGTGCTGCTGACACCTCCTCCTCCTCCTCTTCTTCCTCGCAGAAGAGCAGGGTGGCTCTGAAGGCTCGGGAGAACCTCCTCTTGCTGGTGGGGCTGGCCCAGGAGGGGGCTGCTGCCCACCTGGTGAGGGGCAGTGCCCTGTGCCAGCTCCTGGCAGAGCAGCTCTGTCACCTCTACAGCTCCCTGCCCCCCGGCACCCACCCCACCGACGTCCTCACCCTGGAGAAGGTCACCTGGAGGTAGGGGTGGGCACGGGGCAGGGTGGTCCCCAAGCTCTGCTGTGGCTTTGCTGCAATCCCCCCGCCTCCCAACCAACCCCTCGTGTCCTCTGCCCCGTGCAGGTTGCAGGGGGATGCTGGTGGTGAGGGGGTTTTTCCCGGGAAGGAAAACCTGGTTGCTTTCTTCTGCTGGCTGGATTACCTGGAGGAGCTGGTGATGGGTGCCCACCCGGTAAGGAACCACCTGGAGAGGCCCCTGCAGAGCACGGGCACCCCCAGCCCCACGCTGTGGCTCAGCCCCTCCTGTCACCCCCAGGTTGTGGCAGATGCCATCACGGAGGCTGTGGAGGAGAAGTTTTTCCAAGGCATTTTGCAGCCACAGCTCCTGGAGATGTGAGTGCCCGAGGGGAGAATGTCCAGGGAGATGCTGGGAGGGATGGAGCAGCTCTGGAGCCAGGCTGAGAGAGTTGTTCAGGCTGGAGAAAATAAAGAGGAGGTTCTGGGGAGACCTTGGAGCAGCTTCCAGTGCCTGGAGGGGCTGCAGGAAAGCTGGGGAGGGACTTTGGATGAGGATATGGAGGGATGGAATGAAAGGGAATGGCTTTGAACTGGGAGAGGGGAGATTGAGGGTGGATATTAGGAAGAAATTCTTTGGTGTGAGGGTGGTGGGACACCGAGATGGGTTCTGCAGGGAAGCTGTGGCTGCCCCATCCCTGGCATCCAACCATGGGCTGGGGGGAGGTGTCCCTGCCCCATGGCAGTTGGCACTCAATGGTCTTTCAGGTCCCCTCCCACCCAAACCACTCTGGGATTCTGGGATTCTTTACCAAGGACCCCCCCCGACCCCTCCCTGTCCCCAGCAGGTCTGAGCTCTCTGTCCTCAGCACCACGGGGGTGCTGGTGGGGATGGTGAGGCAGCTCCGTGCCTCCCCCCTGCTCCACCACCTCATCCTCTTCCTGCTGGGATCAGAGCGGGACCCCGAGACCCCCGGGGACACCCCCCACCCCCTGCGCACCCAGCTCATCGATCGCTGCGACCACCTCTCTGACGAGGTCAGCCCCATCCTTAGGGGGGGTTTGGGGGAGATGGGGTTTGGGGAGGACGTTAGGGTTTGGGGTCACTGAGGGGTGGTCTCATCCTGCTCACCCTGCTACAGATCAGCCTGGCCAGCCTGAGGCTCTTCGAGGAGCTCCTGCAGAAGCCCCACGAGCACGTGGCCCACAGCCTGGTGCTGAGGAACCTGGAGGGCAGGGGGTACCTGTACCCCGGACCCCCACCCATGCCCGACGAGCGCGGACCCCCCGAGCCAGACCCCGAGGAGGATGGGTTGTGAGCAAAGAGGGGAGGGGAGAGGAAGAATTGAGGTGGGGGGCAGCCCCCTCCTGATGCCCACCCAGCTGATGCCCCTGTGCTGGCCCTGCAGGGACCTGAGGAGGATCCTTATTTCACTGATGGGTTCCCAGATGTTGGCTTTGAGATGGTGAAAAAATCTCTGCCCCCCCCGGGAAGGAGCACGTGAACGAGGTGGTCAGCAGGTAGGGATGTGCAGAGGCTGCTGAAGCATCGGGGGGGCAGCGGGGGGGGTCTGCATCCCCCTCCCATCGCTCTCCCTTCCCTCCCAGCTTCCTCTGTCTGGTCCCCGAGGAGGCAAAACCTCCTCCTGCCTGGAGGAGGGGGGCTATGACACCTACATCCACGATGCCCTGGCCATGGTGAGTGCCTGGAGGGGGGGTCTCCAGGGTGGTGGGGTTTGGCTCTGTCCCACCATCTCCCCTCCCCTCTGCAGGTCCAGGCATGCCGTGCCAATGCTGCCTCCTGGGGGTGGCCCCAGCCCCCCGGCCCCTCGACTCCTGCCCCCCCGAGGTGATGTTTTATGAGGTCATTTCCTCAAGGTCCTCTTTGACCGGATGAGTCGCATCCTGGACCAGGTACTGGGGTGCCCAGGGTCTTTTCTTGCCCCGCAGCTTGGGGATTTCCCAAGGTTCCCCCTCCACTGATGCTCCGGGCCACTCCACCCCTTCTCTGGGGGTCCTGGACCTGGGAGAGGAGGGGGCTGGGGGTGTGGGGGTGGCAGTAGCCATGGGGAGGCAGAGGGGATGGACACAACTGGCCGTGCCAGGTCCCACTCAGCATCCCCCACCCCATCCCAGCCCTACAGCCTCAACCTGCAGGTGACCTCGGTGCTGTCCCACCTGGCTGCCCTCCCCCATCCCCATCTCCACGAGTACCTGCTGGACCCCTACCTCAGCCTGGCACCCGGCTCCCGCTCCCTCTTCTCGGTCCTCGTCAGGGTAATGTCACCTCCTGGGGTTTTTTGGTGGGTTTTTTTTTTGGGGGGTGGGAAGGATGACAGGGGGGGGGCCTGACTCTTTGCCCCCCATGCAGGTGATGGGGGAGCTGATGCAGCGGCTCCAGCGGGTGCCCCATTTCAGAGCCAAACTGCTCCTGGTGAGGCAGCAGCTCCTGGGGATGGTGCCTGGAGAGCAGTGAGTTGGGGGGAAGGATCCTTGGGGTGGGGGCAGTGCCTGTCCTTTGAAGAAGGGGTTAGCCCAGTGTGTATTTTTTCCCTGCAGGATGGAGCACACGATGCTCTTCCAGGGGGTGGTGGTGCTGGAGGAGTTCTGCAAGGAGCTGGCTGCCATTGCCCTGGTCAAGGGACCACCCAAGGGACCCCCCTGAGCTGAGGCTCCCCGACCCCCCCACGGAGCACCCCCTCTTTGTCCAGGCTGCGGTGGCCACCGGGGATGGTGGCTCTGGTGGCCCTGCTGGGACCAGTACGTCCCCAGTGGTGGTGGCACCGACCCCAGGGGGTCCTGTGAGGAAGATGGCTCCAAATCCTTCAGCACCCACCTTGGCCAACCCGGGGGGGATGCCCCCTCCCCAGGGCAAGGTGCAGCCCCTCGGGGTGCCAAGTGCCCCGTGTTGGGGTTCCTCCTGGGTGCTGGGTTCCTGCTCTCCCCCCCTGCCCCATCTGGGGGTTGTCCCCAGTGACCTCGAGCGGGGTGGTTTCTGTGTTGGCAATAATGGGGGGGACAGTGACACCCCCTGGGCTGCAGGGACTCAGTCACTGCCCCCAGCTCTGGGGGCACAAGGTCTGTCTGTCTGTCTGTCTGTCTGTCTGTAGCTCCTGTGTGGCAGGAGGGGGTGGGGGGTGCACCCCAAACCCTGCACACTTTCTGTCCCCTGGGTGATGGGACTGTGCTGCAATAAAGCTGGGAGCTCAGCACTGGCCGGACTGGGAGATACTGGGAGGCAAAAGGGGATCCCCCCCCATTGTCCATACTCACCCCATCCCCCTTCCCACACCCCCTGAACCCCCCCCCACCCATCTCCCGCCTCACCCCCCCTATTAATCCCCCCCCCCCTTCAGCCACAGCCAGGTGGGTGCCAGAAGCAGCAATTGGGTTTATTTCTGCCCTGCCTGGTTCTCAGCCCACCCCAAAACATCCCCCACCCCTTTATCCCCCCCCCTGCCTCCCCCCGTTGCCCAAAGCCCGGGCATCAACTGCGGATGGGGACCGTGGTGCGGAGCCGGTGCAGGATGCGGCCCCTCAACCCCTCCTCCTCCACTTTCCACCAGGAGAATTTGGGACCCTGGGGCTGGGGGGGCACAGCCCCGGGGCTGCCGGCTGGGATGCTCAGCACCACGTTAAAGCAAACCCCGTCACCCCCCCCGGGACCCCCAGCTCGGTGCTGCAGCCCCAGCAAACCCGGGGGTCCCGGGCGGGGGTCGGGGGGGGGCAGGCAGTCCCTGAGCAGCCGCAGCACGGGCAGGCACAGACCCCCCCTCAGCTCGGCTGGGGATGTGCCACAGACCACCACGGGTAAGTGGGGGGTCCCGGCAGTGCCCAGCAGCACCCAGAGGTCCCCGGTGGCGTTGGTGAAGACTACCAGGACCCTGAGGCAGAGGGGGGCAGAGGGCAGGTCCTGTGGCAGGGTGGGGGGTGCGGGGGGCTGCGGCGGTAGCGGGTGGCCAGGGCCAGCAAGGGCAGGATGTCCAGGGCACGCAGGGAAGGGCTTGGGGGTCCCCAGCCCACCAGGTTGCTTGCAGGGACTCGGTGTCAGCCTCCTCCAGGGTCTTCAGGGTCCCACCTGGGGGCAGAGAGGGGGGAGACAAAGGTGATGGAGCACAGGGGTGGTGGCAGGGGACAGCAGGACCCCAGCACTGGGCTGGCAAGGGGTGCCAGTGCCTGGTCATGGGGCTGCTGGGGGCACGAGGACCCCCCCTCCCCCATCATGGGGCTGATAGGGGATACTAAGACCCCATTGTGGGGAGTGGGGGGATGTGGGGCTGGTGCTGGTGCTGGCAGGGGATACTGGTGTGACCATCGTGGGACTGGCAGGGGACACTGGTGCCCTGGAGATCCCAAAGCCTTTTGTGGGGCTTGTAGGGGACACTGATGGTGACTGTGGGGATGTTTGGGGTCAGTGATGGTCACCATGGGGCTGTCTGGGGTAAGTGATGGTGACTATGGTGCTGTTTGGGATCAGTGTTGGTCACCATGGTGCTGTTTGGGATCACTGATGGTCACCATGGTGCTGTCTGGGGATGCTGTTGCCCATCATGGGGCTGTTTGGGGTCACTGTTGCCCATCACAGGGCTGTTTGGGGTCACTGCTGGTCACCATGGGGCTTTTTGGGGTCACTGATGTCCCTCACGGTGCTGCCAGGGGACACCCATGCCCCATCTAAGGATGCACCGGGTGAGCCCCATCCTCCTCCCCCCTCTCCGGAGCCCCTCACCCGTGGGCTGTGCCAGGAAGACGAAGCGGATCCAGGCCGGGCCCCTCTCCTCCAGGGCCAGCAAGGTGAGGGGTTGGCATTCCAGCCCCGTCTCCTCCTTCACCTCCCTCCTCACCGCCTCCAGGATGCTCTCCCCGGGCTCCATCCTCCCCGCCGGGAGGTACCACTGCCCGCGGCACCCGGCTTCGCCTCCTGCACCAGCAGCACCCGGTCCTGGGGGGGTTCGGGAGTAGGGGGTGGTACCGGGGATGGTACCGAGGGGTGGTACCCGGGAGTGGTAGCAGGGGCTGGTACCGAGGGATGGTAGCGGGGGATGTACCGAGGGGTGGTACCGAGGGTGGTACCCGGGAGTGGTAGCAGGGGGTGGTACCGAGGGATGATACGGAGGGATGGTACCGGGGGGTGGTACCGAGGGATGATACGGAGGGATGGTACCGGGGGGGTGGGACAGGGGGGTGGTACCGGGGATGGTACCGGAGGATGGGACCGGGAAAGGTACCGGGGGGTGGTACTGAGGGATGGTACCGAGGGATGGTACCGAGGGGTGATACGGAGGGATGGTACCGGGGGGGTGGTACCGGGGGAGGTACCGGGGGATGGTACGGGGGGTGGTACCGGGAGTGGTACTGGGGAGTGTTACCGGGGGGTTGTACCGGGGGAGGTACCGGGGGATGGTACCGGGGGTGGTACCGAGGGATGATACGGAGGGATGGTACCGGGGGGGTGGGACAGGGGGGTGGTACCGGGGGAGGTACCGGGGGGTGGTACCGAGGGAGGTACCGGGGGATGGTACCGGGGGTCCCCACGGGGTCCGTCTCACCTCCTCGTTGAAGAGCACGGCCAAGACCACGTAGCAGACGTTCCGTCCCAGGCGGATGGGGGGGCCGGGGGGGGCGGGGGGACCCTCGATGCTCTCCCCGCCACCTCCCACCCGCAGCCCCCCAGCACCGCGTCCAACTCCGCTGCTGGAGCTTCCCCCATGGGACCCCCGTGGACTGGGTGGGGAGGGGGGGCGGGGGGGGATCGTCGAGCGGGACCCTCGGAACCCTGCTCAGGGGGTAGCGGGGTTTTGGGGAGGGGAGGGCACCCCCAAACGTGCAGGCGGAGGGAGAGGGAGCCCCGGGTGGGCTGGAGGGAAAGGGGGGGGTCTGGCGATTGCGGGGGGCAGGGGGGGGTGCAGGGGGGGAAGGGGTCTCCCATATGCGGGGTGCTGGAGGGGCAGGGCTTGCTGGACTGGGGGATGTGGAGGGGGAGTAAGAGGGGAAGGGTCTGGGGGGCTCGGGGGGACGTAGCAAGGGAAGAGGTCGGTGGGCTTGGCGATGCAGGTGGGGGTGCAATAGGGGAAGGGTCTGCTGGATTGGGGACCCCCAGGGGGTGCAGGAGGGGAAGGGGTGGCTGGACTGCAGGGTGTAGGAGGGGAAATAATAGGGGAAGGGGTCCCGGGGGTGGGGGAGGCGGGGGGGCTGCGGTAGGAGAAAGGTTTGCTGGTTGGGGGAGGCAGGGGGGGCAGAGGAGGGGAAGGGGTGGCTGGACTGGGGGGTGTAGAGGGGGCTGTAGGGAAGAGCTCGCTGGATTTGGGGATGCGGGGGGGGCTGCGGTAGGGGAAGGGGTGACTGGACTGGGGGGTGCAGGGGAAAGGGAAACACGTGAAGGTTGGCTGGACTGGAGGAGGGAGGGGGGCCAGGGGCGGCTGGACTGGGGGATACTGGGAGGCAAAGGATGGCCGGACTGGGGGATACTGGGGGGCAAGGGGCGGCTGGACTGGGGACACCCGGAGTGGGGTAGGAGAAGGGGTGCGGGTGCCTGGGGGCTGAGATCAAGGGTCTGGGGGGGCCAGGGGGTGCTGGACTGCAGGGTGCTATAGGGGAAGGGCTGATCGGGGTATGGGGGGCATGAGGCGAAAAGTGGGGGGGTCCGCGAGGTGCCGGGGGGCGAGAGGGGCTGCAGGGTGCTATAGGGGATGGGCGAGCTGGGGAAGGGGGTGCTGGGCTGGGGGGAGAAGGGGCTGTGGGGCTGCAGGGTGCCCCGAGGGGTGCAGCGGGGGGGGGGGGGGGGGGCTGGGAATTTGGGGTGCAGGGTGCAAGAGGAGGTTTCGGGGGGGGCTGAAGGGGGCGGTAAGGGAAAGGTTTTGGGGGCTGCGGGGTGGAATGAGGGGGTGTGGGGCACACTAAAGAGGAAGGGTTTGGGGATCAGCTGGGTGAAACGGGGGGATTTGGGGAGCAGAAGGTTTAGGGGGGCTGCGGGATGCGACAAGGGGGACTTGGGGTGCAGCAGGGGGGTTTTGGGGGGCTGTAGGGTGCAATGAGGGCTGTGGGGTGCAGCAGGGGGGGGTTTGGGGGGCTGCGGGGTGCAATGACGGGGGTTTGGGTGCAGCAGGGGGGTTTTGGGGGGCTGCGGGGTACAATGAGGGGGTTTGGGGTGCAGCACGGGGGTTTTGGGGGCTGCGGGGTGCAATGAGGGGTGGGGGTGCAGCAGGGGGGGTTTTGGGGGGCTGCGGGGTGCAATGAGGGGTGTGGGGTGCAGCAGGGGGGGTTTTGGGGGGCTATAGGGTGTAATGAGGGGTGTGGGTGCAGCAGGGGGGGCTTTGGGGGGCTGCGGGGTGCTATGAGGGGGTTGGGGTGCAGCGGGGGGGGTTTGGGGTCTGCAGGGTGCAATGAGGGGTGTGGGATGCAGCGGGGAGGGTTGGGGTGCAACGAGGGGGTTTGGGGTGCAGCGGGGGGGGTTTGGGGTCTGCGGGGTGCAATGAGGGGGTCTGGGGTGCAGCAGCAGAATGTTGGGGGGCTGCGGGGTGCAGCGGGGGTTTGGGTGCAGCCGGGGAGGTTTTGGGGTCCGCAGGGTGCTGGGGGGGTCCCCGCAGCCCCCGCTCCACCGCGCATGCGCAGGCCACTCACCGGCTCCCGGGCTCCGCCTCTCAGGCTCCGCCCGCCGCTTCCCATTGGACGCGGGGCTGCCAATCACTCGCGAGGCTGAGGGGCGGAGCTTGGCCTTAAAGGGGCCGCAGGACGCCCAGAATCTGAGCAAGGGGGCGGTATTTTTATTTTATTTTTTCAGTTTCGGTTTGGTTTTCCGTGTTTTTTTATTATTATTTATTTAAATTATTTTTTTCCTTCCTCACAGGCCGGGATTTTATGTCTCTACCGAGGCAGAAGCGCCGACAAAGGCTCCGCACACCCCCGGGTGCGTTTTGGGGACAGATCTGAGCTTTTTATTAATAATAAAATGAACTTTAAGCTGGGAAACCTCCTCGGGCCGGTGCTGTAACCCCGGTAATCCTCTCCATTTTCATCACAACCAACCCAAAGCTTCTTTTTTATTTCCTTTTTTTTTTTTTTAAAGTCCTGGGTACCCTCCTGTCTTCTGTAGATGTTGCACCAAAAGTTGCTATGTAATGCTTTAATTTATTTTGTGTGGCTTAAATAAATGTTTAGGTCTACAATATATTGCTGTGAGTGGCTGTTCTGTATTTTTGGGGCATTTTTTGTCCCCTAATACCCAATTATATTTATTTAAGTGTTACAAAGGACACTTTTCTTTTTTTTCAGCACCTTTCCTCCTTTTTTCTGTCTCTTCTTTCTTTCTTCCTGCTTTTTGCTTTCTCCTTTTACTTATTTTTGCTTCCTCTCTTTGCTTTCACCATCTCGGATTTTTTCTGCTTTTTCTCATTTTCTCTCTTTCCTTTCTCTCTTTTATTAATTTTTTTTTTTTTTTTTTTTTTTTGGGGGGGGGGGGGGGGGGGCGGTTCTGGGAATGACAACGCTGGCGGTGAAACCCGCACTGCCCCGCACCTCCCGGTCCCAGTACCAGAGCCGCCAGGTCTACCCCGAGAAAAAAAAGGCTAAAAAAAAAAAAAATAAATAAAACTGAGTGAGACCCCACGGCCGCTCTCCCATTTTTTCCAATTGCGGCTCCAAAATTCCAAATATCCGGACCTGGCTCCCAAACGCAAAGACTGAAACTCCCGAAACCCTTCCCACAGCACCATCCCAAAACCTCGGGACTTTTTTCAGGAGTTTTCAGGAGTTTTTTTGCCTCCCAGCCCATCCCCAGCACCGCTGGAACTCAGCGGGGGCTCCCGGAGCATCAATTGGGTGAGAAAAGGGGATCCTGGGGGGTTTTAGCGGGGGGGGCAAAGGAGTCCGGGGGGGTTGGAAAGGAGCCGGGGAGGGAAAAGGGGTCCGGGGGTTGGGAAAAGAGCTGGGGGGGGTGGGAAGGAGCTGGAGGGGGAAGAGGAGTCGGGAATTGGGAAAGGAGTTGGGGGGTGTGGAAAAGAGCCGGGGGGAAAGGAGTCGGGGGGCGTCAGAAAGGAGTCGGGGGGGTTGGGAAAGAAATCGGGGAGGGAAAAGGGGTCTGGGGGGGGGAGGGGGATAGAAAGGAGTGAGGGGGAAAACGAGTCGGGGGGTGTCGGAAAGGAATCGGGGGGGGGATCGGAAAGGGGTCAGGGGATGTGGGAAAGAAGTCGGGGAGGGAAAAGGGGCCCGGAGGTTGGGAAAAGAGTTGTGGGGTGTGGGAAGGAGCTGAAGAAAAAGGAGTCGGGGGGTGTGGGAAGGGACTCTGGGGGTCTCCGCCTGCGATCAGAGCCCCGCACCCTGAGCACTTGTGTCCTTCAATCGCTCTTTGCCTCCAAAGAGGTCCGGTTGGTCCCTACAGGGGGGGTTCGGGTCCACTCAGGAGAGGACAGGGGGGGCAAAGGAGTCGGGCGGCGGGAAGAAAACGGGGAGGGAAAGGAGTCGGGGGGTTTGGGAAAGAAGTCGGGGGGGGAAAGGGGCCCGGGGGGGGTATAGAAAGGAGTCGGGGGGCAAACGAGTCGGGGGGGGAGAAAGGAGTGAGGGGGTGTGGGAAGGGACTCTGGGGGTCTCTGTCTGCGATCAGAGCCCCGCACCCTGAGCACTTGTGTCCTCACTCACTCTTCGCCTCCAAAGAGGTCCGGTTGGTCCCTACAGGGGGGGTTCGGGTCCAACTCCCCTCAAACTGCTGCCGGGGGGGAGGAGCGTTGTCCGTGCTGGCCCCGCCCCCTCGCTGTGATTGGCTGCCCCGTGAGTTACCTGCGCGCGCAGGGCTAGCGGACGATCGCGGGCACTCGCCCACCGCTCCTTGGGTGCCGCCCCCATGGGTGCTCTGCTCTCCCGCCCCGGTTTGTTGGGGCTGGGGGGTTACAGAGCGCTCTGTCCTTTGTCTTGGACATTTCCCCCTCCCAACATTTTTTTTGGGGGGGGAGGGGGCGGGCTCCGTCTCCCCGTGTGTCCCCTCTGTGCGTTTCCCTCTCCCTGGATGCTGCTGCTACAGATTTCACCGATTTCACTGATTTAATTGATTGGTTTCACTGATTCTGTTGCTGATGCTGCTGACGGCCCCTGTCCCTGTCCCTGTCCCTGTCCCTGTCCCTGCCCCTGCCCCTGTCCCCAGCTGCAGTTTTACCCCTGGGGCTCCATAACCACTCGGGACACCGAGAAGGCAGAAAATGTTCACCAAAGCACATCAGAAATTCCAGCACTCAGTTGGGGACAAGGACCAGAGAGTAACAGTGTGGATTATTGCAGGCTAAGGCTGAGGAACCCGGCACCATGGGTGGCCAAAATCAGGAAGGTGTTGAAGGTATCAAACTTTTGATGCAGTGTCATCCTTCCCTGGGCAGGCATTTTCCATCCCCAGACTTCCTGGCAGTGTGGGCTTTATACATTTCTAAACCCTAACCTTTATTGTATGGAATCTGGGGGCTGAGGTGTATGTACCCAGCTCCACAGGTGGCCAAAACGAGAAAGGTGCAAATAGGATGCTGTGCCAGGGACATAGTTGTAGTCCCTGGAACTAAAAGCTTTACAATTATCCAAAACCCAAGCTTTTAGCCTTATTCTAGCCAATTTTGGCTCTAAAATTCCAAATATCCACACCTGGCTCCCAAATAAAATAGGCAAGCACTGAAAACTCCCGCTGGCCCCCTCACCCTCCCACGGAACCCCACCCACAGCCCCACCAACCATCGGGCTATGGGTTTGCTTTGGCCCCTCTGCCACGGAAAGTTTCCTGGCTCCGTGTGCCCTCGGGGGAAAGGCAGAGGATCAGAGGATCCCCCTCCCCAAGGACCCCCCCCAGAGGGTTGTTGTGTGTGTGCCTGCAGTGCAAGGCCAGGGCACCCAAGGTCTGACCCCAGCTCTGCCCTCCCACCCTGTGTCTGGGGCCACCAAGTCACTTCAGGCCACCGAGTCACCCCCAAAGGCCACCAAGGGGACAAAGGCTCCGTCACCACAGGGAGGTGCTGGTGGTGCCGGTGGTCCCGGCACGCTGCAGACACTTTATTCCCTGGCTGCCCCAACCCTTCCCAGGTGTTCCTCAAGGAAAACACCGAGCAGGAGCACCCGGCCCCATCTCCCGTGGCCATCCCTGAGGGCTTTGGCTTCTCTGGAGCATCGTCCCGCGGCCACTTCAGTCGCAGCCCCGCAGGACGCTCACAGCCTCCCGCACAGCAGTGAGGATCACCCTGTCCAGCTGCAAAGAGAGGGTCAGCACCCCGCAACTGGACCACCCCCCGCTCCCCGCAGCCCCCAAACTGCCCACCTGGGCACCGAGCTGGGGGGGTGGGCTCTGCTCCCGGAGCTGAGCGATGTTCTCTGGAGAGAGGAACCTCTGCTCCACACTGATGGTGCTGGTCAGGGTCTGCACCTGCCCACGGATCACGCAGCGTCAGGGGAGGGGGGCTCAGCCGTGCCTCAGTTTCCCCAGGGGGGGGGCTTTGGCGGGGCTGCCCCCCCACCCCCCAAGGGGTGGGATTGTGGAGCCACCTACCTGGTGGGGAGCCCCAGCTGGGACCAGCACCGCATCCCCCAGGAACTGGAGGAGGGTCCAGCCCCTCACCCCGCGCTCCTCCCGCAGCCGCCTCCGCAGGGAGGGGTCCAGGTAGCAGCCCGGGGGCTCCGCCGTGGCCTCCCCCTCCTGATTTTGGTCCTCGCACTCCTGCGGGAGGGTGGGGGTGAGCGGAGCCGGGGCCTGGGGCTGCGCCGGGGGGTGGCGGCACCCACCTTCACCAAGAAATCCCGGATGGTGGTGGCATCCTGGGGGTGGAAGATGTGCCACAGGGCGCCGGGCCGGCTGCCGGCATCCCGGAGCCGCTCCTTCAGAGGGGGGTCCACACCATCCACGTCGCCTGGCAGGAGGATCTCTGGGGGCAGAGGGGTGCTCAGGGGAGGTTGGGGTGGGGGGCTGGGGTGGGGTGACCTCCTGGTTGTCCCCCACCCTTACCCTGCCGCCCGGGCAGCCCCCCCGCAGTGTGGACCAGGATGCTGATGGAATCGGTCGATTCCACCCTCAGGGTTTTGGTCCCGATGTTCCGGTCCCGGCTGCCTGCAAAGGGGAGGAGGGTGGTGGGTGAGGATGCTCAGGGGTTGGGGACACCCCCCCGGTGTCACCGTGCTGGCCGGTGGCACTCACCGTAAGCCACGCAGACGCGTGGGCACATCCAGCGCCGGGCCCGCTGGCCACGCAGATGAGTGGCCAGGTTGAGGCTGCCAGCTGGCCCGCAGTACTCCGGCAGTGGCAAGCTGGCACGCAGGTTGGTGGCCCTGTGGCACAGACACGGTGCTCGAGGCCACGGCACTGAGTACGGGCAGAGCATCCCCTGCTGCCTCCCAGCCTACACTGCAGGCAGCAAGGGGAGGGGGCGCTGGAACCCCCTCCCACTCCAGTGCCACCTTTACTGACACCCACCGGCACAGCTCCATGTCCCCAAAGCCGGTCTCCAGCTTCAGCAGGTCCCCGCCGCCCTTCTCCAGCTCCGGGGATGCTGCAGGATGGAGGATGGCATAGCACGTGGGGATGCTGGCATGGTGCTGACACTCCCCCCTTCCCCCCCATCTTCTCCCCCCCAACTTACACCCCCAGCATCACACTTGAGGTCCCACAACCTCACTGCGGCCTTACCCGCGCTGGCAGTGAAGCCATCCCAAAACTCCTGGCTGCTCATCCTGACCCGGCTCTCCGGCCCCCTCATGTTCACCACCTCCAGCACCCGCTCCTCCCCCGGGGGGGGGCGGAAGGACTCGGGGCCCCACAGCCGCCCCTCCAGCCTCTTCTGCAGCCCTGAAACAAGGACAGGCTGCCGGGGCAGCCGGGGATCAGCCGGGATGGGGGGAGGAGGGGGGGGTAAGCCGGCGGGGGTGCCGTCCCACATCCCTGGGGTGGGGGGTTTCACCTGCCCCCTCCTCCAGTGCTCCTGGAAGAGTTTGTAGTTGCTGGCGTGGCCGGGATCGTGCAGCCAGAGCAGCCCACTGGGGACTAGGATGCAATGGGAGGCGGGAGGGTCTGGGGGGTCCGGGGGGCTGGGGGGGGTCGGCTCTCCCCCCGCCTGCCTCTCCTGGATCTTCCTCTCCACCACGCGGGCGATGATGCTGTCCAGGATGCTGGTCAGGCGGTTGTCCTGGAGGAGGGGGGGGGGGGGTGGAATGCAAAAAGGGGGAGCCCTATCAGCCCACCCTGCCCCCCCCCCCCCAGACCCTGCTGAGGAGCGGAGGGGGAGGAGGAGGGAGGGGGGGGCGGCACAAGGACTCACGCTGGGCAAGGCGGGGGAGACGGGGGCGAAGGCCATGCGCACCCCATCCTGCCCCAGGCACAGCTTGACGGCGGTGGAAGCCAGAAGGTCGCAGAGGGTGGCGGTCTGCACGGTCCCCCCGCGGGGGGGTGGCTGTCCCGGCGATGCTGCCCCTTCCTCGGGGCTCTCTGCTCGGGGGAAAAAGGGGTCAGGGCTGCCCCCGCCCTCCTCTGCCCCTCGCCCCCAATCCCGCACCCCCCGCAGGGGCTGCGCTGCAGCCCTGACCCCCCCGCACCAGGGCTGTCCCCGCGGCGGGGGGGTCGCGGCCGGTCCTACCTTCCTTGATGCGCCGGGAGGTGTCGGCTCCGCCATCGGTGCTGGGGAGGTAGGTGGGCTCCGCCTCCCCCGATAAAACCTGAAAAAATATCCGGGGCCATGCGGGCAGCCGGAGGGGACCCCGTCCCCCTGTCCCCAGGGCCGGTCCCCTCCCCGCCGTCACGCATATCTCCCCCCTCCCCCTCCAGGCGCTGTTTTACAGGGGTTGGGGTGCACCTGCACCCTGTCTTTCCCCCCCAGCCCAATCCCTCTGTACCTGCCTTCTCCCGGGGGGCTCTGCCAGGCTCTGCTCCGCTGTCCCCTCCCCGCAGGGACAATGTGACTCGATACCGAACTTGGCCCTGACCTCGTGGAGCAGCTTCCAGAGCTGGGTCAGGACTGTGGAGAGATGAGGACAGGCGGGTCAGCCCCGGGCAGCAAACTGGGGGGGGATCCCGGGGCTGGGGTGGGGAGGGGGGACACACAGACTCACCACGTGTGGGGACAAACTGCGTGGGGACCAGGGATGCAACGTGGTGGCCTTGCCCGGGGATGCACTCAGGTGGCCTCACCCGACCTTCTGCGGCAGAGAGAGGGGGCGTTTGTCCCCTCCGAGTCCCCCCCCACCCACACCCAGGGGTGACACCCCCTCGGCAAGCCCCCCTCCTGCACCCCCTGTACCGTTGCCATCAGCCTCCTGCCTGCTGCGGTGGCAGTCGGGGCACAGCTGGAAGCCACATCTGGTGCAGCTCCAGTGGGAGTTGAAGAAGCCACGCTGGCAGATGTCACAGAGCTGGGGGGCTCCTTCCCCCCGCCTCCAGGCTGTCACCCCTGTGGGAAACACAGCCCTCAGCATCCCCAGTGTCACCAGTGCCACCCCTCCACAGCCTGCTCCCCACTCACCACCGGGGGGTCCTGGACATGTGTCCCTGTCCCTGCGGACAGCCTGGCAGAAGGGGTCCCCCAGCACCCCCAGAAGGTACTTGGCCAAGCAGAGGCTGCTGCCCGAGCTCCTGGTCCTGTGTTGGGGGCTGCTTGTCCCCTGCTCCCCCTCTGCCTCCCCCAGGGTGGAGAAACCATCAACACTCAGCTCCCCGCTGTCCCCGAGGGCAAACCTGTGGGAGAGAGGGGACCAGAGGGGATGCTCCAAAGTGGGGTGGTGGAGGGGATGCTCAGAATCGGGGTGATGGGAGGGGATGCTCTGAAGTGGGGTGGTGGAGGGGATGCTCCAAAACAGGGAGATGGGAGAGGACCTTCAGAACTGGGGTGGGAGGAGAGGATGCTCTAACACACGGTGATGGAGGGGATGCTCCACAACTCCCAACACGAACCACGGGGAGCCCCCAACCCTGGGCGGAGCTCCGAGCCCTCCAGGAGCCCCGGGCTCACCTGCGGAAGTGCAGCAGCCTGCAAGTGCTCTCGGGGGGATCCTCCTCTTCCTCGCCCTCGGGGTCCCCCTCAGCCCGGGTGGCACAGGCACAGCACCGGGGGATGCTCTCAGGCAGGGAGGTGCAGGGCAGGCTCTGCAGGCACCACGGCTCCTGCGGTACCGGGCCGGCCCGGTTCAGTGGGGCTGGGGGAGACAGGAGGCGCTTTGGGACGCCGTGCGTGGGGACACGCCAACACGCCACGGCGGGGGCTGGAAACTGGGCCAGAAAGTAGGGCTGGAAAGTAGGGCTGGGGAGCTGTAGGGGTCAGGGCTGAGGCACCGACACCTCCCTGAGGAGGGCACCGAGCCAAGGATGGCATTGCCACCCCCTCGGGGATCCCCCTGAGGATGCTGAGCTGCCCCAAAGGGGCAGCTATAAACCCCCACCCTGGGAATCACTGCCAAGCCCCAACCCTGCTGGAAAAAACCCAAGCTCAGCGTGTTCCCCAGCCCTCACCTGCCCACAGCTTTTTGGGGGCGCTGGCAACAGGGATGCAAAACTTCCCCAGGGATTTGGATGCCCCCACTGCCCTCTCCCCACCCCCTCCAGACCCCCCCCCTCCCTTACCTCCATCCCCCACCTCCATCCTCCTTTCCTCCAGGTCCCCTCCACTCTCCACGGCCGTGTGCTCGGTGGTCTTCGTGCCCCTCTTGGCAGCCCCAGCGTCCTCCCCAGCCCCCCGGGGGCCGTCGGAGATGCCGTGTGGGCGCTTGGCCGAGCGTTTGCCCTCCCCGGTGGTCTCGGGACCCCCGTCCCTGCGGGGCCCTTTGCAGCGCGGCAGCGACTGCTCTGAGTGCCTCGTCAGCCACGTCTTCTTCAGCTTGGTGTGGTTGCTGGGTGGGCATGGAAATCGGCCCCCGGGGATGGGATCGAAGGGGCTGAGCACCCCCGGGCACCCGTCACAGCCCGGGGTGGCACAGAGGCAGCACGGGGGCTGCTCTGGTTTGGCAAGAGCCGGTGGGAAGTGCCCATCAGTGAGGGGTGGTGATGGGTGGGGGTCCTCCGGGAGGCTTTGGTATGGCAGGAGTTTGTCTTTGGGCTCAGAGGACCGGCCTGGACCCGGTTCTGGAGGGAAATTGGTGCCGTGGGTCCCTGTGCCCGCCCAGGGCCCCCCAGAGCCCCCCGCAGCGCCGGGCTGCAGGAGGAAGAGTGGATGAGCAGAACTGGGAGGAGGCGTGCGGGGACAGGGGGTGGGCACGGCTGAGCTGCCCCTCACTCGGCCATCCCTCCATGGGGGTCCCAGCAGCTCTGGCACCCCTGGCTTCCCCTCCCCAGCTCGGTCCTGGCCCTTGCCCAGCAGCTGGGATGGTGCTTGCTCCTTGGCCGGGGGCTGGAAGCCAGGCTCTTTCTTCGGGTAAAACTCCTGGTAGGAAGCAGAAGGGTTGGTGTCACCCCAGAAGGGTTGGTGTCACCCCAGAAGGGTTGGTGTCACCCCAGAAGTGTGTCCCCACCCCTGCTGCCCCGCGGCACTGGGAGGAGGTGATGGGGAGCACCCTTGGAGCCCTGCCTCAGTTTCCCCACAACCACCCTCCCGAGATGGGCAGCTGTTCCGGTGCTTTCCAGCTGCGGGGTGCCCGAGCCGGTGGGGTGCCCCAGCCCGTGGGGTGCCCGTCTCACCCGCGTGGGAAAGGAATGGGGAGCCGCAGAGGCGCGGGGCGCGACGGGCGCACCCAAGTGCCGGCTCTGCCACCTCCCTGCTGCGGCTCCGTGACTCAGCCCCGGGGGCTTGCGTCACGCCACGGGGAGGAGAGCATCACCATCCCCCCCCCCCGACATCCAGGGGGGCATCACCCCATCCCTCAGAGGGCTGGGACCCCCGTGCTGAGCTGCAGGAGCCAGCGGGGGGGCTGCGTCCCGCTTGGGGTGGGAGTGGGGGGTTGTCACCGGGAGCCCTGAGCATCCCCACCTTAGAGCCACCGTGGCAGCCATCTGGGGGTCCCCTACCTTGTTCCCTGAGCTGGAGCTGTCATCGAAGGCGGCAGGAGCGGCTTTGCACCTCGGCGGGACCCCCAAGTAGAGGGGCTGGCCCCAGGCGGGCGAGTAGGAGCCCAGGCACCAGTCCGTGCTGGCGAAGCGCCCGTCACCCATTGTCCCCGCTCCCTCCGCCCCCCCGCTACCAAACGGGGGCTCGGCCTGGGGTCCGGGGGGCAGCAGGGAGGACAGGAGGAAGGGGCCGTGCTTGGCCTCCAGGAGGAAGGGGCAGTGGCGGAATGCCGGGGGGTCCCCGTCCCTGGCTCGGGGCTTGCCGGGGGGGCTGGCGGGGCGCTGGCTCTCTGTCGCCGGGAAGGGCAGGGGACAGCGGTGGCACGCCGGGCTGTAGAGGGCCAGGGGGGCCAGCACGGCCTCAGCCCAGCGGGACCCCCCGTGCTCCTTGCAGGGCTCAGCCCAGCCCGCCTTGGGCTGCCCGTTCCTGGGAGGCAGCAGCTCCGTTCCAGCCTTGGGGCGGCACAGGGGGTCCCGCAGGCACGGGGGGACCGGGGGGTAGGGACAGCCCAGCCGGGCAGCGCTGGGCCCCCCGGCTGAGCTCAGGCATCCCTCGGAGCCCCTCCAGGGACCTCCCTTCTCCGTCCCGTAGCTCAGCTTGCCGGGCTCTGCGTATCCCAGGAGTCCCATCTCGGTGGCAGCGCTCCTGGGCAGGACCACCCTGCTGCTCTCCATCCCCCGGGGGTCCTGCGTTGCCTCCTGGGGTCTCCTCCATCCCGGCGGGGTCTCCCCCATCCTCATGTCACTGGCCATGCTGCTCCACCACTCATGTGGTGCTCAGTGTTGTCCCGGGCTGGCCGGACCCTGTGGGGACAGAGGGGGACATCAGTGGGGCACGATCCAAACCTACCCCAACCCTGTGGGGCAGCCACGGGATGGAGAGGAACTGGTGGGGACGGGAGGGATGGAGGGGAAACTGAGGCACGGCGACAAGGGGGTTAAGTGTTGGAGGAGTGGGCTGCTTTCAAGCCCCCTGGATCCATCCCCCCCGGTGTTAGGTGGGGTGTCCCTAGCACGGCGAGGGGATGCCAGGTCCCTGCCCCTCCTTGTGCCCACTCTGGTGGGGCTGATGGCCAAGATGCACCTCGTGCCCACCCATCCCTTGGCACCCATCCCAGCCCCACACCCGCCCGCTGGCACCCAGCGTGGGGAGGCCTTGCCCCGCACAGGCATTCGCCTCCAGCCAGGGCTGGGCTTGCAGGGAGGGGGGAGCTCCCTGCTCCCAGAGGCCCCTCCTGGGAGGAACACCCTGGGGGGGATTTGCTGGATTAATGCTCCCCCGGCACCCGGGCCACACACAGACCCGGGGGTCACAGCCAGTCCTTGCAGCAGCTCGGACATCACATCCCTTGTGTCCCCTGTCCAATGTCACACCCTGCCACCCCCCCCAGCCCTCCCAGAGAAGCGGGGGGGGACACGACAGACGTGGGGTCACTCAGCTCCAAGCCACCAGTGGAGAGAATTGTCACCTTGCTGGGGGGTGGGACAGAGCTGCCTCGGTGGCCAGGTAGGCCAGGGATGGGGACAGAAGGAATGTGTGTCCCCTACCTGTCCCCATCATGTCCTCTGCCCAGGGAGGTCCAAGTCCCCATTCCCTGCTCGGGAAGCACTCTGGGGCCCCCTGAGCACACCCACCCCATCCATCCAGGACACAGGACCCCTCCGGGTTCTCCCATCCAGCCTCATCCATGCTCCTGGCACAGCTCTCCTGAGCTCTCCAGCGTTGTCCCCTGCCCTTCACCCCATCCTGAGCACAGGAAGCAGGTCCCACAGCTTGGCCAGCATCCTGACCATCCCCCAGCACAGCCAGCTACCTGGAGGGTCCATCGGGGACCCCGCCACCTCCCCCGTGGCAGCGAGGACAAGCGGGAGTCTGCTGGTGGCACCGGCTCCCAGAGAGGTAAATCCAGGTGGGAACACCTAAACCCACAGGCTGAAGGGATCAGGCTCTGGGATCTGGAGGAGGCAGAAAGCCGCCCGGGTGGCCCTGGGGATGTTCTTCTCCGAATGCTGGAGCTGGAGTTTTTGATCCATTAGTTTGGGGGGCTCCGTGATCCTCTTGCCTATCGTCCTGCGGGGTCGGGGAGAGGGGCACCCAAGGGAGCTGCTGCTGGTGGTGGTGGTGGTGGTGGCGGTGGCGAGCAGGACCTTCCCCTGGGCTCTTAGGCAGCCGTGAGCATCCTGGGGTCAGTGGTGTCAGGAGGAGGTGGTGGTGGCAGCTCCGCTCCCTCCGCCGGCTCCGGCAGCGACTGGGAGGGGAGCGGGAGGGATGCTGGGTTTGCCCGGGAACCGGCACGGTGCCGGCGGTGCCACCCAGCCCCGGGGGCACCGGCGCAGGCAGCGGTGGCCGTGCCAAGGCGGGCAGGTGTGTGCTCTGCCCCGTGCAAAGAAAGAAGCTTTTGTTTCAGTCGGGCGGCCCAGCCGCCCCGGCACCGATGAAAGACACCGGGCCGCCCGCTCCGGGTGAAACTGGAATGGGAGAAACGCCGGGATTGGGCCAAACGCCTCGGTTTTGGGGGCTGGGAGAGCTGGAAGGGGCATGGGCAGCACGGGGCACGTGGCCGCTCCGTGGGTTGGGGGTCCCAGGGTTTCGTGGCCCCTCCAGTTCTGCCCAAACCCATCCTGCCACTTCACCCGTGTGACAGCCCAGGGTCCCCCTGTCACCATCCCTCCTCCTGGGATGAACACAGAGATCCTCTGCCTCCCCTCCTGGATGCAGGGCCCATGAGATCTGGGCAGAAAGGGCTGGGGGACGATCCAAGGGGCTACCAGGGAGCAGGGGGCTGCTAAAACATCCCCATATCCTGGAGCCACCTCAAGCTCTGCCCTGCACCCCACTGGGTTTGCACCCACCCCCTCCCCACAGAGCCCATCAGCCCGTGGGTCTCACTGCCCCCCAGGACACCCCCCAGCAGGGGGACACACCGACCCCAAACCCCACCCTCACCCCGTTTCTCACTCCCAGGGGGGGAGGTGGGGATTCTGGGCTTTTGGAGAGGGACTGTGGGGGGGGGGAGGGGGATGATGCTGGGGGGTTTATGTAATGTCCGTGTGTCCCAGGGACACCCCGCTCACAGCTCCTTCTCCTTACATAAACCACAGCCCCCCCTCCCCCCGGCACGGCTCGGCACGGCTCGGCACAGCACCCAGGGGCTGGAGAAGGGGGAGGGGGGGAGACGGGGGGCGACGGGGTGAAGGGAGGCCACGTCCCTCGTGAGCACCGGCAGCGTGACCGACATCAGACCACGGGCTCGGTCACAGCCCAGCAGCTGCCGTGGGGCCCGGGGCAACGCTTAACCCTCGCTGGGGACACGGCTGGGGGGGGGGGGGGCTGGGTCCCTTCACCAGGCATCCCCCCCCCCAAGGCTCACCCCCAGCGTGGGGGGGATGCCCCGCTGCTTGCTGGGGGGGGTGGGGGGTGGTGGCACCCACATCTGCGGCTTGCAGCACCCACTGGGTGCCAGGGAACAGGGAGGGGACCCAGACAGGGCTCGGGGCATGGGCGAGCCGGAGCCTTCCCGCGATGAGAAGGTGCTGAAAGAGGAACTCTCTGCTGCTGCTCCCAGGGGAGGATGGATCCAGCAGGGATTGGGGGGGGGGGGGGGGGGAAGGGGAACTGGCAACACTGTGAGCCCCCCAGGAAGGGTCTGCATCATTTCGGGGTGGGGGTGGGGGGATGGATGGGTCAGTCCAAGGCCATGGGGATCAGCGTGAGGGTGACAAGGGAGTGACAGAGAAGGGCTCAGGAGGGATGGACACATCACCCGGGGGGGGGAGGGGGGATGCTGGAGGGCCAGGAGGGAATTTCCCACCCTGCACTGGGGCAGCATCTCTGGGCATTGTTGTGCTCTGTGTCAACCGTGCCAGGGAGCCCCAGCCCTGGGGGGCCAGCTGAGCCTTGCTGGGGTAGCCACATGGCTGGCAAGCTCTTCTGAAGCTTGGCCACCACCCTGCTCCTTGCCACCCACCACCAGCTCCAGCCCCACTCCCTGCTTGTCCCAGCACAACCCACCAAGGGGCCCCCAGGGCAATCCAGGGGGGTCTGGGCTGGGCTTGAGTTTTGGCTGCTCAGGTTTTGTTGGGAGAGAAACCCCCCCGGGGGTGTGTGGGGGGGGTTGGCCTTGGTGGCTTGGCACAGCCAGTCCCACAGCTCCAGTCTCCCAGTGTTTTTCCTTTAAATCAGGACTCTGAACACCCAGGAGCCAAGAGGGACGCAGTGGGAGGTTGGAAGAGCCCAAATTAGAAACCTCAACATCCCTGTCCCACTGCAGGCCTGACAATGGGGACTGACACTGTGAGAATGTGGGGCTGAGGGACATTGTCCCCACGGTGTCCCCTGGGACCACAGAGGGATGCATGGCCATGCTGGGGGAGGGGTTCCCAGGATGCTCCAGCCTTGGGGAGGGGGATGGATGGGGGTCCCGGTGTTGGTCCCCCAGCAGCTTCTCTGTGCACTGATGTTCCAGCAACTGAGGAGCTGCCAGCCCTGTCCCCATGTCCCATGTCCCCTGTCCTGCTTAAGCCAGCTCCAGGCCCCACCAGGGAAGGGCTCTGCAGCCCCCAGCCCCACAAACCACCTGAAAAGCAGCCTGAAATATAGCTGGGGTTTTTTTGTTTTGTTGTTTTTTTTTTTTTCTCATGCAAAACAAACTCGCCATGCTCCCTCTCCAGCTTGCCCAGAGCTCTCTCTGCACCCACAGAGCCCCAGCCCTTCCTCCTCCTTCTCCTCCTCCTTCTCCTCCTCCTCCTCCTCCTCTAAGCCCGGCACGCACCTACCTGCTTCCACCGCCGCGTAGGTGAGGAAGACGAGGGTGCAGGCAGAGGAAGCAGAGGAAGGCAGCCCTGTTTTCCCTCCCCCCGTCCCTCTTAAACCAGCACCGGAGCGACGGCTGCGAGAGCTTTCACTGATTTGCACCCGGTGCTTAAAAAAAAAAAAAGAAAAGAAAAGGAAAAAAAAAAAATCCAAACCTTCAAGAGTCTGAAGGCTGCGGCGGAGCGGAGGGCACGGGAGGACACTCACTCCCACACGAGCAGCTTTCTGGGAATTAGGGCCACAGCCCAACTGCTCTGGCAGCCTGCGCTCCCCTCCAGCCCCGCTGCGGGACCGCCGGGCACCCGCACCCGGCCCGGCCCCTGCCCCGGCCGCTGCTCCCGGCCCTAATCTCCCTTGGGAGGTGAGTAAGCATCCCTAATCCTGCTGCCCTGGCTGCCGGGGAGAGCCCAGCCCCTGCCTCCAGGACTGGGGGCTGCCCCCTGCTACCCCCTCCCCCTGCCGAGGGGGTGGCCCCTTCCCCGGGGTGGGGGGAGGAAAGGACGGGATGGGGCGAGGAGATGGAGGCAGGGAGTTGGCCCCATCAGGAAGGGGACATCGCAGCCCACCCAGTGTCCCCCGGGGGTGCGTGACACACAGACGCCCCTCCGATCCCTGTGGGATGCTCGGGGGGGGATGCAGGACCAGGGATGGATGGATGGATGGATGGATGCTCCCATTTCCGCATCCCTCCTTCCCATCCCGGGGGAGGACAAGCAGGACGAGCCATCATCTCACAGCACTCATCTTCTGCCACCCCTCCCGTCCCCTGCCACCCACCCGGGACTCCTGTTCACGCAGCCCCGCGCCAGCAAACCCGGCTTCAAACCCTCTGCTGTAATTAAAAGCTGTCCCGAGGGGCCAGGGGTGGCTTAGGGTGGCAGCCGGGGACACGGGCAGCTCTCGGCCACCTGCAGCCCGTCCAGGCAGGGCAGGCACCGGGGGCTCAGCAGCACCTACCTGGCACCGACCGGGGGTCCCCTGCCCTCAGCCCGGACCCCTCTTCTGCCCCCGCCGCGCTCCCGGGGGTCCCCGCCACCGGCCGGCCATGGCGACAGGGGGGGCGAGGGGGTGACACGGAGTTCCTGGCACGGGGAAAAGAGTCACGGGTGACAGGCAGCCGGAGTGAAGCTGTGCCTCAGTTTCCCTCAGTCCCCCGGCGATGCTGCGTGGTTCCCGGTGCTGGGTCCTCAGCACACACACAACACACCCCCCTCCCGAGAGCGTGGTTCATAAAATCCACAGGGAAAAAAGAACCAACCAAAAAAAAAGCTTCTGGTGTCAGGGCAGGGATACGGCTCCAGCTCTGGCACACGGAGCCGGAATCATCCTCGGTGCCAGCGCGGGCAGGGCCAGGCTGGGGACAGGCAGGTCCCCGGGGGGGACAGGGAGGCGAGAGGGAGGGGGGGACGGAGGGGGGGGGATGTAGCATTCCTTCAGCCACGTCCTCCCACGCCCCCATCACCTCGCACGCCCCTTCCTCAGCCCCTCCTGCCGCCGCCTGGCCCACCCACCCACCCACCCTCCTCTTCCTTCCCGTGGGGCGTGGGTTTGCGTTTGAGGACACGACGGGGCGGGATGGAAGCGGGGTGCTCTGTGGCTGTGTCTCCCCCCCCCTCCCCGCCCCTAAAATCGGGGAGGGAGTCCTTACCTGCCCGACGGTGCTGGGGAGGGGGCTCTCAGCCCCCGGCCTCCCAGCCCCCCCGCCCGCAGCTCTGCATGGTGCCTCCTTGCCCTCTGCGGCGGGAGGCAGCTGAGAGCTCCCCGGGGCTGCCAGAAAAGCGGCTGCATTTAAACAACAGACATAATTATGCTTTTGATACCGGCTGCTAAAAATACAGCCCCGCACGGGGCGGGGAGCCATGTGTGTGCGGCCTCACATGGCTCCTGCCTGCAGCAGCTGACTGGGACAGGGATGGGGGGAGCCTGGAAAAAGGGGGACACACACACACACAAGGGGCAGGGGACCCCCTCTGCGGAGGGGTCAGCCTGCTGGAGGGGGCTGCTCTGCCAGGGATCCCCAAAAGAGCTGGGGGGACACGGGGTAACCCCTTCCAGAAGGGTGGGAACCCCTCCAGTGGGGTAAAATGAGATGGGGAGGGAGTGTGGACACCCCTTCACCACACCACCACCCACTTGGGGGGCTCGGCTGGGCCCCGGGCCCCTCAGCAGCACAGGGGGGGTGTGGGGGTGCTGAGGGGTGGGTGGGGGGGTGGGAGGGGGGCTGGGGGCAGCACCCAGTGGGTCCTCAGGGAGGCCAGGCCAGCAGATCCTGTTAATGAGTAACAGCCCCCCCTGCCCTGTGACCAGGGAGGGGACAGAGCCAACCTCCCCCACGCCAGGCCACCACAGCCCCGGGCACTGACCTGGGGTGGAACCAAGGCTCTGGGAATGGGCAGTGCCTGTCCCAGGGGCACCAGGAGCCCGGGGTGTGTGTGTGTGTGTGTGTGTGTGTGTGTGTGTGTGTGTGTGTGTGTGCGTGTGTGTGCCAGGCATCCCTGGAGGGTCACAAGTGTCCCTTGTCCCTCTGTGGTACCTGGTCCCCCCCTGCCAGATCCCTGCCAGGGAAATGGGCAGCAGAGCAGGGATGTGGGAAGGAATGTGGGCAGGGATGCAGGGGTGGGGGTAGTGGGGCAGGGATGTGGGCAGGGATGCAGGGATGTGGGTAGTGGGGCAGGGCTGTCCCAGGAGGGGAGGGGGCAGCCGTGAATGGGGGGTCAGAGCGAGGTGGCTGTCAGGAGGAGGCAGTGACCTGACCCTGGCTCCCACTAATGCCTTCCCAGCAGGGAAGCTGCTTAGGGGGACAGGAGCCGGATGGCTTAGGTGACCTCCTGCGACCCCCAGGGCTGTGCTGCACCCCACTGCCCCGGGGACAGACCCTGCCCTGGGGGTGGGGAAGGGGGATAAGGGAGGGAGGGGACACAGCCTGGCACCCCCTTGCCTGGAGGGGACAAGAGGCAGGAGAGCTCAGGTCAGGCAGGGGCTGGGAAGCTGCCAGCCCGGGGAGCTCAGGGCTCTGCTGACTGCATCCTGGCACAGCCCCCAGAGCTGACACAGCCAGGACCAGAGCTGGCACTGGGGATGTGGGGGGGGGGGGTAAGGACGGGCTGCACCACCCCCCCCTCCAGCAGCTCTTGTCCCTTTCCTTGCGTTTGTGCCTCCAGGGAATCCATTTGCCAGGGCAGGGGTTGGGCACCAGGACCTCCAGCTCTGTTTTACAATTCGTTGCTGCTCGTGCCTCAGTTTCCCCTCCCCAAGCTGGCAACCAGAGCTGTCCCCCAAGCAGCCCATGGGTCACGGGGCTGGGGTACCCCCACCCTTGGGGCACCCTCCCACCCAGCCAGGCCCCCCTAGCACCTCTCCAGGGGCAGGCAGCCTCCCCGGGCTGTATCCTTGGAGGAACTGCATTCCCTAAGAGGATTTAGGGAGGGATTACAGGCAGCCCCCCAGCCCCTGGCCTGTCCCCACCCAGCCTTCCTTCTCCACTGCTTTAAGTAATCGTCTCTGAGACAGTTTTACGTGGTTAATCCTGCCAACCTCCACCTAATCTGCTCCCAGACCCCTGCTCACCCCTGGTTGCCTGCCCTGGGGGGGTGCAGGCAGGGACAGACCCTCTCCCTGCCCTGAGAAGACCCCCAAACACACCCCCAGAGAAAGAAATCAGACAGGGGCTAAAAATACAGCTGTCCTGAAGGATGAGGGTGGGAAGGATTGGAAGCGAGGGGATTGATGCCAGGGAGGAGGTCAGCAGGGGACAGGAGAGCTCCAAGGGGCAGGAGAGGTGACAGCAGCAGCCTTGTCACCTTGTGCCACCCCATGGAGGCTTTGTGCTCTGTGTGGGGGACACTTCTCCAGGGGAAGGAGTAAAGGGAGCTGAGACACCCCCCCTCCCTCCCGAGGGGAGATCTGGGACCCCCCCAGCAGAGAGAGCTCAGGGAGAGGCTCAGGACGAGCCAGAATGTGGGACATCTGTCTGGGTGTCCCAGCTGCTGCTGCCACACTGTGGGGGACAAGGCTACAGCAAGGAGGGGTTGAGATGCACCCCAGCACCCCCCTCCTGCACCTCCAATCCTGCTCTGTTCCCCTCCCACAGCCCCACAGCCCCTTCCCCACAGGTGCCCAGCTGTGGGGCAGGGGACAGGGTTAAGGCACGGGTGACAACTGCTTCTGAAAGTCTGAAATAACATTTATTTCTCCACGTACAAAACTCCCCCCGACCCCTTCTCACAGCATCTGGGAGGGGGGAGAATGTTAAAAGCTGTGTGGTGCCAGGCAGGGCACAGTCAGGCACGGGGGTGTGGGGGGTGTCAGCCTGCAGTTTTTGGGGGTCCCCAGCCAGGGGCTGTATCTTTGGCTTCTGCTGGGACAGAGGACATCCCAGCCACGGGAGAGGGGAGGTGGGGTGTAAGGCATGGTGGCAGCAGGAGAAGGTGGGGTCCCCCTCTCTGCAGAGCCTGTAGTGTTCATGGGGTGGGAGGAATGGGGAGGGGGGTCTGGACCCCCCGGGAGAGGCGCCGGCGCCCACCCACAGCAGCAAGGTCCAGGAGGGGAGAGGGTCCCGGAGCAGGGGGGTGACTGAGCCCCCTCCCCAGTGCAGCCGGAGGTGCAGAGAGCTCAGAGAAAAAGTCTTGCATAGCATCATCCAGGGGGGAGCCCCCTCCCCAGGGCTGGGGGGGCGGGGGGCACAAACCGTGGGGTCCCTCCTGCTGCTGCAGCAGCACCGTGGGGTGAAGGCTCCCGGGTGCCCCTCAGCTCTCCCCCTCCTCGGGTGGATCCACTTTCCTCCTGATCCGGCTGCGCAGGAGTCGGGAAGAGCCCTGGGCAGGGGGAGGGATGGGATGGGTCAGGTCCCCCCCTGAAGCCCCTCGCTGTCACATCACCCCCCCAGAACAAGTCCCCTGCCCCATGGCACCTCTTTGCCTGATGTTTTCTTCTTGGCCAGCTGCAGGCTGTGGCTGCGGGACAGGGGTCTGCGGGGCAGCACCTCTGAGTCTGACCACAGCTCCTCATCCTCGCTCTCATCCTGCTGGCCCAGGGGGGTGCTGTAGGCTGGGGACAACACAAAGGACAAGACAAATTTACCTCCTGGCGTGGAGCTTTTCATCCATTGGTTTGGGGGGGCTCTGTATTCCTCTTGCCTATTGTCCTGTGGGTCAGGGAGAGGGGCACCCAAGGGAGCTGGTGGTGGCGAGCAGGACCTTCCCCTGGGCTGTCTGAGGGGCAGCCCTGAGCATCTTGGGGTCAGTGGTGTCAGGAGCACCCCTCCTGGTGTGGCCTCCCCCCTGGAACCCACCCACCCACACCCACCCCCCTTGTCTGGGGTCACCCCCTCCCCAGCTCACCCAGCAGCTGTCTGGGGGGGTTCTCCTGCTCCTCCAGGTACAGGGGGTCCTGGTAGTGGGTGGGGGTCTGGTCGGGCAGGGAGCGCAGGTCCTGCATGCTGAAACTGCGGAGCCTCCCGGCCAGGACCCCCTGGCTCTGGGGGAAGGACACAAAGAATCATCAGAAATGGGTTTGGGTGGGAAAAGAACCTTGAAAAAAAATCACCCGTGTTCAATCCGCTGCCATGGGGCAGGGACACCTCCCCCCCCAGCCCAGCCTGGATGGTTGGATACCAGGGATGGGGCAGCCACAGCTTCCCTGCAGAACCCATCTCAGTGTCTCACCACCCTCACACCAAAGAATTTTTTTCCTAATATCCACCCTCAACCTCCCCTATCCCAGTTTAAATCCATTCCCCTTCATCCCATCCCCCCAGCCCCTTGTCCAAAGTCTCTCCCCAGCTTTCCTGCAGCCCCTCCTGCCACTGGAAGGTGCTCCAAGGTCTCCTTGGAACCTTCTCTTCTCCTGAACACCCCCAACTCTCAGCCTGCTCCCCAGTATCTCCATGACCCCCTCTGGACTGGATCCTCCTTGCAGTGGGCACCCCAGCTCCAACCAGAGCAGTGCAGAGCAAGAGCCCCAACTCCCCCGAGCCCATCTCACTGAGGACCATGCACCCACAGACCCTTTTGCACCCACAGACCCTTTTGCACCCACGCTGAGGTGACAATTCCCTCCCCAGGGATGCAGTTATCCCCAAGGATGTGGAGCAGGCAGCCCCACCCCTCATACCCTGGTGGCAGCCTGGACGGCGGCGGTGGCCGCGATGTTGAGTCCCCTCTTGCCAAAATGCACCATGGTGTGGTAGCTGCGCTCCTTGGCCTGGCTGAGGTAGGTGTCAATCTCCTGCAGAGACAACCAGGGGGCTGCTGGAGCCTCCAGAACCCCCCAACCCAGGCTTTGGGGGGACCCTGAGCCATCCCAGTCCCTACCTTCTCCTTGCGGGACAGCGTGGGGTGGACGAATTTGAGGTAGAGCAGCCGGGCTCCCCGGGTGTAGGGGGACAGCAGCCAGATGACAAAAGCCATCTTAACCTCATAGTAGAAAGGAAACCTGCAGGAGAGGGGGAGAAGATGAGTTTTTTTTTGGGGGGGGTCCAAGGGCACCTCCTGCTTCCTTGCAAGGTGCCTCTCACCCTAGCATCCACATCCATGGAGTTGGGACATATCCCCAAGAGCCAGGGACATGTCCCTGTGGACCAGGGACACATCCTCAAGAGCCAGGGACATGTCCCTGTGGACCAGGGACACATCCCTGAGAGCTTGGAACACATCTCATGGACCAGGGACACATCCCCAGGAGGTTGGAACATGTCTCATGGACCAGAGACACATCCCCAAAAGCCAGGGACATGTCCCTGTGGACCAGGGACACATTCCCAAGAGGTTGGAACACGTCTCATGGACCAGGGACACATCCCCAAGAGGTTGGAACACATCCCACAGACCAGGGACACATCCCCAAGAGGTTGGGACACATCTCATGGACCAGGGACACATCCCCAAGAGCCAGGGACACGTGCCTGTGGAACAGGGACACATCCCCAAGGGGTTGGAACACGTCTTATGGACCAGGGACATGTCCTCATCAAGTTGGGACACATCCTCAAGGAGCATCCCAACATCCCCTGGGACAGGGAACATGTCCCCAGGGGTGACCCCCACACCAGGGGTGGTCAAGGAGAGATTTCAGGTGAGAAATGGAGCTGGGCAGCATCACCAGGCTCCAACCTTAGGGACAACAGGAGCCA
This sequence comes from Heliangelus exortis, assembly GCF_036169615.1. Classification (NCBI taxonomy): domain Eukaryota; kingdom Metazoa; phylum Chordata; class Aves; order Apodiformes; family Trochilidae; genus Heliangelus; species Heliangelus exortis. The sequence goes on along the minus strand of NC_092451.1, from coordinate 1,002,844 downwards.
GGATGTGTGCTGGGGACACGGGGGTCATGAGGAGCTTTGGGGACACAGTGGGAACCTGGTGTCCAGCCCTGTCCCTCATCCTGTCCCCTCTTCAGGTTGGGAACAGTCATAGGAACTTCAGGAGGTGCCACAGCACCAGGAAACGTCCCATCCCTGTGTCCCCATCACCCACCCCGTGTCCCCATCACCCACCCCGTGTCCCCATCACCCACCCTGTGTTCCCAACACCTACCCCATGTCCCCATCACCCTGTCCCCATCACCCCCCCTGTCCCCATCACCCTGTCCCCACCACCCACCCTGTGTTCCCAACACCCACCCCATGTCTCTGTGGACATCTGGGGCTGCCCCAATCCAGCTGCCCCTGCAGGCAGCCCCCTCCTCACCGCCCCCGCAGCACAGAGACCCCCCCAGCCCCCTCCCAGCCCTCACCAGGAGATGAGCAGATCAGTGAAGGTCTCGATGGCCATGAAGAGGGCAAAGACAATCCAGTACATCATCCACCGGACCTGGGGGGGGGAACCAGGAGGGTTGGGACCCGGGGAGCAAGCAGCCCAGGACCCCAACTCATTTATTTATTCCCTGAGGGTTTTGTTGTTTTTTTTTTTTGCCTTCCCGGGAGCTTTACTCACATATTCCCGGATGTTTTTGGTCTTCACAGCCTTGTAGGAAGCGTAGGCAGGATAGAGCATCCCGAAGAGCAGCCTGAAAGGGAGGGGGGGGGTGAGGCAGGGGGGCCACCCCCCATAAAGCAGCAGCAGCAGGGACCACCAGAGCCGTCTGCTCCAGCCCCTCAGCCTCCCCTTCAGCCCCTCCAGCACCATCCTGGCTCCGAAGCCACCGGGAGAAGGGACAACATCATCCCGGGGACACCCAGCCATGGCGCTCCCAAAACTTTTCCCTCGGGACCGGCCCGACCTGTCCGGGGGAGGGGAGGGAAGGGGAGGAGGAGGAGGGGGGTGCAGGGCGCAGGCTCCGCTCCCAAGGGAGGGAGGATGAGCCCTGCCCGGGACATGTGTCGCTTCCTGATGTCCCCACAGCCAGGTGGCACCCCCCAACACCAGGCTGGGACATGTCACCAAGAACCAGGGACATGTCCCCAAGAGGGTGGGACACATCCCCCGGACCACGGACACGTCCCCAAGGACCACCCCAAGCTGCCCGGGGACAGGGGACGTGTCCCCAGGGTTGTCCCCTGCACCAGGGGTGGCCGTGGGGTGCTCCCCCCCCCTCCATGGGCACACTTGGCCACCAGCCTCCCAGCCTGGCTGGCCACAACCAGGGAACCAGGGGGGGGGGGACAGGCGGGTTCGGGGGGTGGGGAGCAAAGCCCCCCCAAACCCCACTGACGCCCCCCACCCGTGAGCCGCGGGGTGGCAGCAGCCCCGGGACCCATTTTGGGGGGGTGGGGACGGGGAAAGGGAGGGGGTATCTTGGTTGCCCCCATACAAGCACATCCCGGCTCGCCCACCAGCAGCCCCCCCAAAATTCCTGCACCCCAGGACCCCCCACACTACGACACCGGCACAGGGACCCCCGAGGGGGGGCTGCCCCTTAACCAGGGACCCCCGAGGGTGGAGACAGGGCGGGGGGTGACCGTTAAACATGGAGCCTGGGAGAGGGGGGGGTTTGGCCTTTGGAGGAGGGGGCTGCAGGGTGGGGGAGAGGGGCTTCGGGGGTTGGAGCCTCCACCGGGGACCCCCAGGGACCCCCGCAGCCCCCCCGGGACCTCCCGGGACCCCCCAGGACCTCCCGGTCCCCACTCACTCGATCAGTCGGCAGAGCACCCGGGACACCATGGTGGGGATGGGTCCGACGGGCCGGGCAGCCTTGGACCAGCGGTTCCGAGTTGTGTCCCCCCGAGCCCCCCCCCCTCCCACCGGGACCCCCCAAGTGCCGGAACCGACGGCAAGAGCTTGAATGGGGCAGCCTGGGCTCTGCGCATGCGCGGAACGGACCCCACCACCCCGTTTAAACGGGCAACGGCTCTTAAAAGGGCAACGACGGCTACCCCGAGGGACCCACTCCGCGAGTGGGTGACTGAGGGGGCCGCGGTTTTACCGCCCTCCGCGCCAAAACAGTTGGTTTTATATTTTCGTTTCATTTATATTTTAATTTTATATATTTAATTTATTTATAATAGATTTTTTATTTAAATTTGTGTTTTATTTTTATTTTTCTATTTATTTATTATATATTTTGTTATTTTTTAATATTCTTGTATTTATATACATAATTATTTGGTTCTTATCTGTTATTTCAGCCTTGGGAAGACAACGCTTCGGGGAGACACCTTATTACAATGTTCCCGTACCTAAAAGGAGGCCACAAAGCAGCTGGAAACTCCCCATTGCCAAGGAGTCCCACGGGCAGGACCAGGGGCAGTGGGCACAGGGTGCTCCTGGGGAGACTCCGGGGGGACACGAGAGGAAAAGTTTTCCCCCGTTGAAGACAATCAGACCTTGGAATGGTATTTATATTTTTATATTTTTATTTTTATATTTTTATTTTTATATTTTTATTTTTATATTTATATTTTTATACTTTATACTTTATACTTTATACTTTATACTTTATACTTTATACTTTATACTTCTATACTTTATATTTTATATTTTTATACTTTATATTTTTATATTTTATTTATTTATATTTTTATATTTTAATTTTATATTTTTATTTTATATTTTATATTTTTGCATATTTTTATATTTATATTTTATATTCATATTTTTATATTCATATTTTTATATTTTATATTTTAATTTTTATATATTTATTTTTATATTTATATTTTATATTTGTATATTTGTATTTATATCTATATTTTTATTTTTATATTTATACTTTTATACTTTATACTTTTATACTTTATACTTTTATACTTTATACTTTTATACTTTATACTTTTATACTTAATACTTTTATATTTTATA